>NC_092864.1:70626237-70668307 GCF_032062135.1 Pyxicephalus adspersus | reverse complement strand
TAACTGGCATTTTGGGTGTAGTGCAACATCAATACCAACCCGAAGTGTGTAATGCAAATATATGAAATTTGTGATTAAACGTAGAAGGGCCAGACCAAGATGCTTTGTACGCCAGCAATGTTGCTGTGGTCTGTGATGCCGGAAGTGTTAGAAAGGTAGACGATATTGCTAGTTTGCATCATGAAGTGGATGGCATGAATGCCAACCCCCAAGCTTACAATACTTAGCTGAAAAATTAGGCAAAGGCAATGGTACCTATCAGTGTGGCAGTACAGGGGGTTACATCTGCATTTTGTTGGCCTCCAGGAAGCAGCAGAAATGTAAAGTAAATTGCTAGCTGGGACAATAGCAGGCATCACACTGGCGATGAATGCCACCCCTGGACGTTGCGATAACTAGCGGAAAAATTCAACCAAGGCAGGCTCAGCTGACAGTGTGTTTGGAGATAGGCAGCCACAGAGTCAGTACAGGAGCAGCGTGGGTTCACAGAGGCATCTTGGTTGGCCAGTGAGTCCTTGTGTCAGTCAATCAGTGATATCTGGGGGGATAATATGATAGTTGTTCGTAACCCACCTTTCGTTCATTTTCAAAAAGGTGAGGCGATTGACATTTTTCTGGCGACAGTTGTGATCGGTTGTCCATGTCAGCGGCACTGAAGGTTCTTTCGGACAGAACATTGGATTCCGGGCACAAAAGAAGCTTGATTGCATACTGTGCCAATTCACTTGTCTTCACTTGTTTGAGGTGGCCGCATCTGGTTTCGCCAGGCATCCAGAAAATCCTCCCTGCCTTGGCCTACACTTTTAGATGTGTGTGGCCTGCTGCCACTACTGCAGATGCTGCTGCTGCCGCCACTGTAGTTCTATGTACACTGGTGGAGAAATCTGGTGTCTTACCTGTAACATCTGGGGGTCTAGGAGTTTGGAGACCTAATGTTGCTTTACTGTTGAATCCTGAAATATGGATAAAAGTGGAGCATGTGCAAACATAAAAGTCCAAATATCTTGCTATAGTGGGATGCCTTTAAAATAGAAATGTAAAAGTTCTTCATTAAAAAACAATATGCAGAAAAAAGAATAGCATGGTTTAAAGCTTTAAACACAAAGTTACAAACATACAAGGTAAAACGAATTGGGATTGAGGTGGAGAAATTAATATGCAAATGCAGAAATCAAACTGCCTTTGCAATTAAAGAAAAAGGAAAGGAGATCATTCATAATGCCAAAGTGGATATTTTTTTTATTATAAAAAAGGTTCAAAATGCTCTTTTGCTTTTTTCTTCCAAAAAATCACCAAGGCAAAACCATTTTTAATAAGTTGAATGACAAACAGCTACTGCAAAATTTAGGGGAACCTATACAAAAGGCAGACCTTGAAGCCACTATAAAGTGATTTCAGAAAGAATAAATTTAGGCCTTGATGGAATTCCTATGGAATTCCACCTGTGTTTTTGGAAGAATTACAATAAGATTTATAGATGTATACACTGTATATATAGAGTTTTTTTCTGGGAAAAAGTTGCCTTCATCAAGGGGGATTGATACGCTTATATCAAAAAATGGGAACTTAACTAACCTGGATAATTGGACAATTACTTTATTAAATACAGTCTATAGAATCTTAGCAAAAATTATTGTCAATTTTGTCACACTGACCTCTTCCTCACTAAAGCGCAGACGCCTCTCTCCGGTGCATGTGGGCAGTTCTGATGCGGGATCGTGCCTCATTTACAAGCTTCAATTCCGTCCAATCCGTTGGCCAATCAGAAAATAGCCAATTGACCAGCCCTGGCAATTTAGCTAGCTCACACACTGCACTTTGTGTTCGTGCAACGTGTCTACATGCCGAGCCCCTAGTTCTGTTGAGCGAGTTCCTGTTCACCTGGTGCTTAATTCAGTGTTTCCTCTGTCTAGCTCCTGCGTTAACCTATCGATGTCCAGTCTGTTGGTTCCCAGTCAACTTCCCAGTGCTGTTCCAGTGTTCCCGTCTGTCTGTGGATATCCCTGAGTCTCCTGTGCCTCCTGCTGCTTCCAGTGTCTCCTGTGTTCCCTGTGCCTGCAGTGGCCCCTGTGTCACTAGTGTCTGTCCCCTGAATCCCTGGCAATTGACCCCTGGCGTGCGACCTGACCTCTCTTGCTTCCGGCCTGCCTCGACCTGGCCTTCCTCTACTATCCTTCTGCCTCATCTGGTATCAACAAGATAGACAGCAAAACATTTTTATATGTCTGTTGACTTTTCTAAGCAAATGACTGGCTGTCTCAAGATTGTTCTTGAATGTTGTTGTGGAAAATGGAATTTCGACCTAAACTAGTTAATCAAATAGCTATTTTGTATCAGGGAGCAACAAGCCCAATTCTGATCAATGGGGTTTTGTTCAAAAGTGTGCCATTAAATTGGGGGACTGGCACCTGGGAAGTACTGGTTTGGAACTACGGCCTTACATTACAACAGACCAACAAAACTACCCACCGCTATAGAGGATTTCTATGAACAAGTCTTGCTTCTGATAAATGCTGTAACTCAACTGACAGAGCGTGTAGCTGCTCAGGAGATTCAAACACAGAATTCTGTTCCTGCTGTTGCAGTCGCATCTGAGCAACCCAAATATCCTTTGCCAGAGAAATTATCTAGGGAACAGAGAAAATTTCCACAAAAAGTTTAACAGTTTCATGAATGCATGCAAGCTATACTTCCTGATGCCGCAACTCCCATCTGGCAATGAGTCTCAGAGAGTTGGCCTAATAATCTAACTTCTCCAAGGGGATTCCTGGATATGGGCCTTCAACCTGCCTGAGGGGGACCCAGCTCTCTTCTAAGTGGACACTTTTTTAAGGCTATGGGGACTCAGACGTAATATAAATTCCTGATGGAGGGTCACTGGAGAGTAGAGGAGTATACTGCAGAGTTTCGCAGCTAGGCCATCAGTTTCCAGTGGAACGAGCCGTCACTCTGCAGTCAATTGCGCCTGGGCCTGTCCAATGCCGTTAATGACTTTCTTGTAAATGACCAATTGCTGGATTCTTTGGATGAGACTATCCAATTGGCCATCTGCTCCACAGCCGGACTTCCTGCCACCTCTGATTCCAGTCCTTCTCCCTCTCTGGCCGAGGAGCCAATGCACCTGGGCTCCCTCAGGTTGTCAGCCACAATGAGGTAGAGAAGAAGGTCAGAATGCTCTCTTATGGGGATATGGTCAGTGAACCTTCAGTGCTTAGGTGAGTTTGTAGACAGACACGTAGGCAAGAAGGTATTTTTGCCAAAATCTGATCGTTATCTGAATGGATTGCCTGTGATTCTTCAGATAAACATTGTCAGGCATTCCTGTATAGTGGTGCTAGTAATTTTGTGGATATTTCTCTGGTCCACTGTCTTGGAATTCCAGGTGTTAGCCTACCTAAGCCATTATGTGTATTGCCAAAAATGATTCTCCTTTGCAGCAGGGAAAAACCAACATCCACCACTCCTGAAGATAGGACATTATAGCCTTTCTGTTTACCAGTGCTTGTTGTAGCGTTAAGCTGGGCTGACCCGCTGCTGATGTGTTTTTCGTGTGATTAACTGACCCCGACTCTGCTTTTGTCTCTGCCCTAAATACCTCGTCTGGTGGGCTGATTACCTGTGAATGACCTCTGGCTCCGTATTCAGGACTTGCCTCTGCTGGAATCTTAATACTGCATTATCTGTGGGCTCCTGGTCCTCTGTTAGTCTTGTGCCAGATGCCATCCCTTGTGCACAGAAGTGCTAGGGGCGACCATGTGCTGGGACAGCGCAACTAGCCTCCTGAGGGCTTGCTATAGGCGAAGAGTGCGGCGTTAGATTGGGGGACTGGAGCTTGGTGAGGACTGGTTTTAGACTAGGGCTTTACAATATAAATACACACACACACTATTTTAGCACTAATATATATCTGGTTGCATATTTAAGTATAATGAGCATTACCTTTGGCTGCTGTAATTTTGGTTCTGTAATCAGTGAGGTTCTTTTACTCAATGAATGTAGGGTGTTCACTTTCTACTTATAAAAGTGAATTATTATCTTCCAAGGGAAACTTTACTTATCTTTGGGAAATCATTGCCAACTTCAGCTGTTCATTTATATACAAGCAAAAATCCAGTGTATTTACATTTCCTTAAACATGATTAGGTAATCTTTGCAAGGTGAATTTTACATTTTCTGAGCTGAAATTGAAAACCTCCCCAAAACCAACTAATTTCATAACGTAAAAGTTAAAAATTCAGAGAAAAAAGTGAAATAGTTTTAAATTTATTTATTTAATTTGAAATATTTTTTGCCCTTATTTCTTAGTATGAGAAGGTACTCTGAGTAACATGGTGTAAAATAGGGATGAGGCGGACCAGCCTAGGACGGCTGCTGACTATGGGATCCAAGGCCAATTACTTTACATAGCCATAATGGATACCGCCCTGCATACTACAATAACTCTAGGTCTCTCTTAACTAATGTGGAGATAAGATAGTTGTAGAGGGAGATCATTTCTAGACTTAAATTGTGGGAAGGAGCAGTAAATCACAGCCACTGTGTGTTGGTGTATGGCATGAAGAGCATGCTGATTTATTAAATAAATATGGACGCTTCTGTGCTCATATCTACTGTAAATGGGTTATGAACACACATTTATGATATTATGTGCGTAAAGTTAATCTGGTCGCATGTGTTTCTAAAAAGTTTGGTTCCCACTTAGTTAATACGTAAATGTTGTGTTGAAATTTTAAATGAAAAAAATGTAGCCCAACCTGCATGTTTAAATCTTTTTTAGATGTTACAAGGCTCAGAATTACCTAGCCAATCCAGAGACAAGCACCAAATTAGTTAGCTTCTTATAACTTACAGTTTCACTAACTAATTCTGACCTTACACCCCAAACCCCAGTGATCTGACTAATAGCCAGTAGCCAGTGACAGCGCCAACAAGTAGGAAGAGTTAGTCAGAACTTTGTAGAATGCTGCCAGGTCACAAATTGATTGTGACTCAGATGACTAATGAGATTATAGCACTGACTGAGAGAAAAAAAATGATTAGTGACAGCTCATTTAGCTAATGTATTGTCACTGTCATGGGAGGACAGTTATAAATGGTAGTAGTCCTCTGTGTCTGAAAAGCTATGATTTTTAAAAGGGCCATTACAACAGGTAAATAGTCTATGATTGGTTGTGATTAAAATGAACAGGTACTGGAGTGGATGAGGATTTGAGGAAGTCAGCATAAAACTAAAGATTACTAATAATATGGAAATATGAAAATTATTAAGCAAATTTTAACTCTTTGAGTTGGAAGAAATGATAGCAGTAAACCTGTGTGTGTGTTGTGAGTCACTTGAATTACCAGTAGGATTAATCTTTCAGCCAGTAATCAATCAGCAGACATGATACTGGGGGCCCCAAAGAAAATTTTTCTGTACCTGTAAGTCTGCAGATTTTCTTCTTTAAATCCTTTTCTCATTTTTACAATTTAGTTTTGTTTTTTTTTTCGAACAGAATTATGTTCCAAGTTATAATGGTTGGTAAATCTTTTGGAGAAGAGGGAATTTTTCACTGTAATTTCAGTTTAATTACAAGGACTATTATAATTTTTACTTTGATGATGCTTATGATGTTTAAGAATCCTAAAATAGTGCACCAAATATTTCTGTTACCTGTCAGCTCATGATAAATAAATAAAGGGCAAAATCAAAAACTACAATTATACGGTACTACAATGTTTATACCCGCTTATACCATACAAATTAGTTTTGTATGTAATAAAAGGCCATCATCTCTTTTGGAAAGAGCCAGGCCCAGAACTTTTTGATACCAAACAATAAAAAGCTGCAATGGATCCTAGAAAATACACACAACACATAAAAAATAATAGTTGTTGACTAAGGAAAAGTTCCATATGTTTTTTTAAGCCCTATTTTTTTCCAGCTGCAATGCTGCCAAACTAAGTTATAATTCACACTTCTGCCTTGAAATCGGGGCTATTTATACCTTAAGGAAAGCTGAGAATATTGTCTGACAGTGACCTCACACAAAAGAACATCATTTTTAAATCTTATGTCTTTTGACAAGCAGCTGCCTCCTTCTTCTGAAAACAATGGAAAAACAGTGTAGTCATCTAGAATGTGCAACCCACTCTATTACTATAATGTTCACAAGATCGTGTAGTCAAGAAATAGTCTTACTGCCAAGGGTTTGGAATTATGATAAGAAAATGTAAAGATCTCTGAGAGGCATAAAGATGAAGAAACAGACTTCTACTGCTCTAAACTAACACACCATCCCTAAACTTCACATTACATATACAGTGGTACCTTGGTATAAACCCTTAATCCGTTCCAGATCCTTGGACTTATACCAAACAAATAAGAAATAAAAGGAAAATGATTAATCTGTTCCCATGAAAAAAAATACTATTGTTATTGGCATATTATACATTGAAGGGGTTGTATAAAATAATTTAAACTCTGCCTAATACTAAAATACATAAATACAAAAGCAATTAGATGAAATAAATGACAATCTACCTTCACTTTACCTTGCTGAGAAGAGTGGAGTGCCTACTAGGATGGTGCTGAGAAGGGAGGAGGAGGAGATGTTATGTAATTCACAGAGAGTTATAGCGCGGGTTGTTCACTGAATGGTGGCAACTGGCGTACTGACGCTCGTGGACAGTCGTGGCTTTGTCTCGAGAGGTAAATAGGATTAGCGCACAGTGTTAGGACTCATTTGGACCCATACAAGTTCTAGCACAAAGGTTGTATACCAAGCAAAATTTTTCGTGTCCAAACAGGACTTATACTGAGTTGGACTTATTCCAAACCGGACTTATACCAAGGTACCACTGTACTTATGTATTGTGAATGAAGCTTGCTGTCAATGTAGTCATTTCATATTTTTTATCCAACACTAATATATGAAACCCTCAGATCTTCTTTGGGTTTACCTTTTACGAAATGAAGAACAGAATAGAAGGTGTATATACTTGTTGGGAACATGGAACAAGAAAGTAGTGCCCACCACCTCCTTATCCCGCAATCTACTAAAGTCACTATACATAAATTATTATTCGGTTACTTTTTTGGCTCTCAATTTGAAACGCAGTTATATTTTACTATTAACTAGTAAAGAACAAATAATGTAATGCAAGCTCATGTTCCCTCAGGTATTCGGGTAAATATGGGTTCTCATTGTGAAAATACAACACCAACATTTAAGTAGCCCCAACAAGACAAGCAGTTTTTATTTTTTGTGAAATCTAGCACCAGCAGAAGCTAGCTGTCAGCACCATAGCAGTCAATGATAATGACATTGTATACTTGTAGAGCACAGCCGGAACTCGTAATTTTATTGATGATCACAGATACAGACAATATTAATGTAGCAGCCGTTTTCTGTTATGAACTCACTTCTTTATTAAGCCAACAAGAATTTATAATACAAAGTAGTCAGTAACTGCAGTAATAAGCAACCACAAAATGTCACATACACTACTGGGAGTTGAACTCCTTCTAAAGGCAACATCATGAAACAGTGATTGATAGTGTCTAAAAAAGTCTTTCTAAAATAGTACCCTAGGTAAAAACCAGAGTTTAAGTCTTGCAGTATGAGTGGGACCACACTGCAAGGGCTATATTGTAATTTACCTGGAGTTAGGAGAATCTAACTCCAAGACTTTAAAGCCCAACATTATTCTATATATATTCAATCAGACAGACATTGCACTTATACTTTCCTTTTGAGGATAAGTCTTCATTGACTGTTATTTTTAAATTCTTATAAATGCCCATACCACTTTTGAATGCATTTAAAAAAGAGTTTAAAGGCATTTTAAAGTAAGCCTAAAATGCTTATAAAAGCTCATAAAGCATGAACGGCATTTGAAAGCATTTTTAGGTGTTTTAAAGCTGGCTTTTATAAACCAAATATGAACCTATGAGTTACAAAGTTACATAGTAGGTTAGGTTGAAAAAAGACATAAGTCCATCAAGTTCAACCACTAGGGAAATCAACATATCCCAGATATAAAACCCTATAGGTCATAGTTGCTCCAGAAGAAGGCAAAAAAAAACCCCTGGAACAACTTGCTTCAACAGGGGAAATTCCTTCCTGATTCCACAAGGCAATCGGATGTTCCCTGGATCAACAGTCATTGTTTTCTTTACTTTAAATCCTTGATCCCCAGTTATATTCTGTGCTTCTAGAAATCATCCAGCTTTTTCTTAAAGCAATCTATAGTAGTTGCTGAAACTACTTCCTGAGGGAGCCGATTTCACATTTTCACATACCTTACAGCGAAGAATCCCTTCCTTATCCTGAACTTAAACTTCTTTTCCTCCAGAGGCAAAGAGTGCCCTCTTGTTCTTTGTAATGATCTCAAAGTGAATAAAAATGGGAAAGAGAGTTCTCTATATGGACCGTTTATATATTTATACAGGGTGATCATATCCCCCCTTATACGTCTCTTCTCAAGGGAGAATAGATTCAGTTCAGCTAATCTCTCCTCATAGCCGAGCTCCTCCATTCCTTTTATTAGTTTAGTTGCCCTTCTCTCCACTCTCTCCAATCCCACAATGTCCTTTTTGTGAACTGGTGCCCAAAACTGGACGGCATATTCCAGATGTGGTCTGCCCAATGCTTTGTACAGGGGCATGATTATGTCTCCATCTCTGCAGTCTATTCCTCTTTTATTACAAGAGCTTTGCTAGCTTTAGATATTGCAGCTTGGCATTGCATGCTGGTATTAAGTCTATGATCTACCAGAACCCCCAGATCCTCTTCTATTTCTGATTCCCTAAATGTATTCCGCTTATACAGTATGAAGTTATGAGTTAATGGAAGTGTTTATACAAGCAGCCAATGCGTACTGCTTATGTGGGGTGCCCGCCTTCACAGAGACCACTAAGAGCAGTGCCATCCTCTCCAACAAGTCTACCATCTTCGACCAGGATTGTTTAAGGTTGTATTGCTGTTTAAGCATTTACAGAAGGTATGTGGAGAAAGTTAAAAATAAATAATGTAATAAGACATTTGTCTAAGTTGCATTTATTTAAAAAAATGTATCTGTTCCAACTTACATACAAATCCAACATAAGAACAAATCTACAGAACCCAGGAACTGCCTGTAATCACCTGAAAATACTTTGTTTTCAATGGAAGCGTGTATAAAAGCTTGGAAGCGCCCACTTTGATTTTTAGTGGAAGTATGTAAACACATTTATAGACAGTTATAAGCATTTAAAAGGTTTACAAGCAGTTAAAAATGTAAATTGTAGCAAGAAGCATTCTTTTTAACACTCAAAATCGTACCGTCCTCAAACGGAGTGGTGTGGACTGGCCCATTGAAATAAATGGGAAATTTAAACATAGGTGTTTGAATGCTCTATTTCAGGGGTGTCCAAGCTTTGTGCAAAAAGGGCCAGATTTGGTGAGGTGAAAATGTGTGGGGGCCATTCACTATCCATTCACCCACCAGGGTGATGTGAGGGATTCCCTGTGCACAGAGTCAGGTGTCAGTGCAGGCTCCATGCAGAGCACATTCTTGGAATCAGAGTGGGCGTTGACCGAGCGGGTCCAGAACAGGACACACCCACAATAATGATGTAGGGGATTCCCGGTGCACCTATGGGGACTCCCGTAATGCAGATTATGCCCGCCGAGCAGTGAGCCAATAATTGCAAGGCGGTTGATCAACTCTAATGAAATTAAGAGTTTTCATAAAATAGCTGATAAATAAAATAGCATAAAATAGCTTTTTTGTATGCGTGTATTTTATACTGTGGTCAGCAGTGCTGGCGGGCCGAATAATATTGATTTTTTGACAGAGGCTGTGGGCCGGTGGAAATCTAAACACGGGACGCAAATGGCCCCTGGGCCGAACTTTGGACATGCCTGCTCCGTTTAAATGCTGGGGAAACTGACTGTGTAGACTTTATTATTTATTATTGTCTTACATACAAATTCATATATAGCAGTTGCACATTCTGTCTGAATATAACTGTGTAAACCAGTAAACAGGATAATTTTCCTAGCATATACTGTGATTTACATTACCTGTATTCTCCATAAACCCCCCAAGGTTCCAGCCAATCAGAGGCTTACCCACACCTAATAGCCACAAAGTTTCTCTAAAAAACATGTCAGTGCTTTTGCCCATTGGAATTGCCGATTTAAAATTACTTAATTGCTCCAGACAGAACAAACGGGGCCCTGCTAGGATCCTACTCTTCAATAAGTCTCCAGAGGGGACTTTGTTTCCCCAGCACTACGAGAATGTCTTAGGTCACTTGTCATGCCATGAATGGCCATAAATCAACATGGTTACTTTTCAAATGTAACAATTGTAATAAAGAGTATAGATAAATAAAGAAGAAAAAAAGGTTTGGTTTAATAGTATTGATAATACCATATTCCGGATTCTTCACTAGGAACGATAGTATAATAAACTATTGTGTACTTAGGTAAGCTTTATTTTTTAGATTGACAATAGTTTGTCATTATTCAAAAACTATGTCTGTCTATTGTTAACTTGTATCAGAAATATACTTTAAAAATGCATGAGCCTGTCTGATAAAACTGGGGCACTTAACTGTCAGAGGATTTCAGTGATTTTCTAACCAATCGATTATTTTTTTTATAAAAAAAAAAAATCTAACTAAGAATGTCAGACCATTAGTCAGTTGGGTTGAAGTTGAAAAGCAATTAGATCATGCAGTAAGACAGTTTCCTAACATAAAAGCAAGTAAATGGCAGAGTAGCTGACGACATAAATAATATAAAAAGTACAAGAATTGAAAAAACTCAACAGCATTACTTTTTTCAGACATTGACTATTTCTGTTCCAGTCACAGTACTCTATTATTACCTACCTTTCCCCATGTATTTAATAACAGGAGAGGTACACTATTATTGAAAAATTAGCATACCATAACTTAATTTTCTTAGGACTAAAGATATATATCCATCAAGCTGTAATGATAAAATAACTTCAGTTGAATTCTCTCTTTTCCATAATAGAGTCTGATTTAGTCTCTAAAGTCTAAAAAATGTGTACAAGTGTACTTCGGCATGGGGATCAGATCACACCATTACATCCCCCTTACTTCCAACTCACCAGCATTTCCAAGCTGCAAATCAATAGCGATGCACCGTCAGAGTGCAAACTATTAACTTTAATATTGTTACAAGGAACAAGAGGGCACTCTCTGCATCTGGAGGAAAAGAAGTTTAAGCTCCAGATAAGGAAGGGATTCTTCGCTGTAAGAGTGCACAAACTGGTTTAAAGTACTGGGAGACATTATTCATTTAAGCACATTAAGCCTTGTACTGATGCCAGATTTATGTTCTAAAAAACAAACTATCCTGATAATTTCCAGTAAAGGGAGAATAAATCAGCACGGTACACACAGTATTATTCTGTTCTATAGAGAGGGAAGGGGGAAGAATGAGTGAGAAGCACCCAACTGTGCTCTCCTCCATAAAAAAGTATAGTGGGTGTCTCCGCTCAGTCATTCATCAGTACAACTTTGAGTGCCAAGAAGAATAATTTGGGAGCAAGATAGGGCCTTGCTATTGTACCTTTGCTTTGCAAGACAGAGTGATAAAAACTCTTGTGCATTCATGTATGATAGGTCATTTTTTTGGAAATGCCATTCAGTATTGTTTTTTTTTCTTTTCTAGAAATAAACAGCCATGGGATTTTTAAAACCTATTTCTGAGTGTAGCTGGTTGTAATTTGATGTCATCTGATTGACCTTCCTCTCCATTTTTGAGCTAATCGGACCCCTGAATATTACATAACCAAAAGCTGATATAATTGAAATTGTGAATTATATTAAACCTACAAGTGGTATTGTGGGATTGGTTTCCTCATATTTAAGTGTAAGGGGTAAAACAGTTTTGGGGGTGCCCACTTTCACCGCGGACTCCTCCCATCATCATTATCGATAAAGGAAAGCATACACCCTATCTCTGAATTTAAATATGAGTAAAAAAAAGTATTTCATGAGAACTAAGGTTATTAAATTATCTAGCCACTCACATTACTGCCCTATTACTATCCACCTTTAATCATTTATTCATCATATTGTTTCATTAATAAATAAACCTATTTGGGGTATGTATACCCTAACATCAAATACCTATTATAATTTAATTATTTTTATAAAGAACATCCAATTTATTACCTACCTATATTAGCATTATCCAATTTTTTTTTACCTAATTACCTCAGCAGACCATTTGTTATTAATATATTGCCCATTCGGAGATTCACTCATTTACCCTTATAATCACTACTACCTTCTATCTAGGGTGTACCTCCTAAGCACCCAAACAACCTCTACCCACTAGTTTACCACTTCTACAACCAAACCGAAGGTTTCTCATCACTGAGCTCCAGTGGAACATGTATGTTTTCCCTTTTCCTTCCTCACGTCTCTCTAGACCTTATTTCCACCTGCATCGAGGGGGCATAACTCACTTTATGCTTAAACTAAATTGTATGTTTATAATATTTAGTAGTATGTCTCGCCTTCCTCTGAAGAAGTCCAACTGGGTGAAATGAGACAGGATTGAGACTCTATTCTCCCTCATGTGATACATTCTACACCTGAAATTTGCAATAGAAATACTAATATGTAAGAGTGTCTCTAACAAACCACAAAGAAAGTTTATATCTTGGTGGTACCACCTGTATTTTGTGACAATGCTGTTATCATATAATATACAATTACAGTGGTACCTCTGTATAAGTCCGCTTTGGAATAAGTCCAACTTGGTATAAGTCCTTTGTGGACGCGAAAATTTTGCTTGGTATACAACCTTTGTGCTAGAACTTCTCTCGAGACAAAGCCACGACTGCCCACGAGCGTCAATACGCCAATTCCTACCATTCAGTGAACAACCCGCGCTATATCTCTCTGTGAATTACAGAACATCTCCTCCTCCTCCCTTCTCAGCACCATCCTAGTAGGCACTCCACTCTTCTCAGCAAGGTAAAGTGAGGTTACATTTTCATTTATTTCATATGATTGCTTTTGTATTTATGTATTTTAGTATTAAGCAGTGTTTAAATTATTTTATATAGCCCCATCAATGTATAATATGCCAATAACAATAGGATTTTTTTTTCATGGGAACGAATTAATCATTTTCCTTTTATTTCCTATGGGAAAAATTTGTTTGGTATAAGTCCTGTTTGGTATAGGTCCAAGGATCTGGAACGGATTAAGGACTTATACTAAGGTACCACTGTATTTATCTTGTATTGGCTAGTGTGTTATATCATTTTTTATTTTCACTCTTAAATATTATTAGTTTTGATATTTTTGACATAGTTTACATACTGTGACATACCTTATGGCTGCCTATAAATTCTCTCCTCTCCTAGTGACTGTATGACAGCCTTATGTTTTTTACCTACTTGATATACCACGGGGGGTAAGGTAAATCTAAAATACACAAGGCTCTTTCTACAATTTGATATCCCTATTACCATATTGTAGAACTTACCTACCAATTAGTAACTTGCTATGTTATTGCCAGTTATTTTACTGAAGGGCTGGCCACAGGATAGTAGCAAATATTTATCAAAATCATGCATTAGTATAAGGGAAAATTTTGCTATATTGATAAAACGTTAAACTGTCAAGAACATTTACTATATTTCATAGCAAGGCACCCACTACCCATACCCTCAAACCAACCCCTGTCCTCCTGTCTCTGATCTTCTGCTATGATTAAATTCACAAATTTACAGTACCGGAAGCATATGAATACCTATCACCACCTGTGTATTGTCTGTAAAAAATGAAACTAAGTAAAACTAAAGATGAACATAGGACACAATCTAGTAAATACACTACACAAATTAGGAATTCCCACTAAAGCCATAGGAAAAATACTTAATTAAAGCAATCACTTCCATGTGATAATTTATATACTTTTGTGCATTGCTAGTTTGTAATCCTGTTGTGGACATTGTCCTGCGCTCCATCCCCATGAATTGAACTCCCGTCACTGCATCAAACAAGCACAGCCAGGGCCAGCTGTCCTCAGCTGCCCCCTTGCGTGATTGGCTGAAGTAATCAAAATAATGATGATGGAGAATTAGTTTAAAAACAATAAGGGGCTGGGTTTAAAAAATGTTAGAGACTCTGCATATTTTAACACATTCTACAGCCAGGTTTTAAATGTTCTCATTGATTACAGTGCATCATTTTATACTATAACTGTCTACCCAGTCCACTGAATATACGAAATTAGGAAATCGGTTTTCATGCAGTGAAATTTATGAATATGTAAAAGTTTCACATTTAAAGAAATGTTTCCTTTTCACTTAAAACAAAAAACATTCAAGCATTGGGATGTAATGATGTACATTCTACATTGTCCCCTAAACCTTAAAAACAATTATACAGATGCTACTATAGGTTCTGGACCCTTCTTCTCCCAGCATAAAAAAGTTGACGTCTGACAATGGCTTACACCTAAAAAATGACTATTTCCACCTGTATTAATAACATTATTTCTGACAAAATGACATGCAATTTTTATTTTGGGACATGGTTCCTGGGAAATTCTCAGCAATTAAGGTGACAATTTTAACCTGATTAACTGCAATGTAAAAAGTCGCTTGAAAAATATGCAACTAAGCTGGTATTTATAGCAGGAACAGGTGATGTCCTTTCTGCAATATTACATATTACCTTCCTGATTGCTCTCGTCATCTGTCAGAATAAGAAGCCTGGATACCCAGCATATCCCAACTTCCCTATAGCTGCTGAGACTGAATTAACACCCGTGCGTTATATCAGGGCCCAGCCAACCAAGATGGATTGAAATGAGGAAAAGAAAAATGGAAAAAGATGGTGACGCTTGCGAGGGTACAAAGTGTAAAAAGGGTTTAGTCCTGCTTTAAAACAAAGTTGGGAATAGAAAAATGGAATTCTAACAAATTAAAAAAAGGGAACTCTCTAGTTTAAACATTTAAAGACAAGCTGATAGTTTGACCTGTATTTTCATTAAACTATGAATCATTTGTAATAAGTAGAGCATAAGAAATAAATGCAATAAAAAGGAAAATAAATAAGATGTATAGTTTACATGGTGTCAGTAATTTTTATTTTAAATGTATACCTATTGTATAGAATAGTGACCTAATACCCTGTACCCTATATAAAAATGTTTGCTATGTAATACCATAAAACACCACAAGATGTCACCAACATACACTTTTATTCTCAAAGAAAAAACATGTTGCAAGGAAAGTGATTTGGAACTAACATGAACTTATTTTGCTGACATATCACTCAGAACCTTGCAGCATCCATAGTCGCTGACTACCAGAGGAACTCACAATCTAATGTCCCCACCACTGTGTTTTATAGATAATTACCCTTATAGGTGATATTTTTCTTTCAGTGTCAATTTATTTATTCATTTTTGCTTTTACTTAATGTTTTTTCTCAACATGGTAGGCATTTGCAAGATAAGCACAACTTGTATACTTATGCAAGGGCAATTTTAACAAAAGAGATTTGATTAAAAACATCAGTTTTAATATCTTTGCTCCAACTTTAAAAAAAACTATACTTAAAAATAAAAAACACACTTACCTTCAACCCCGCAGGGCAGTTCGATCACTCCAGGGGTGTCCGCCATTGGGTCCCCACGTTGTCTCAGCATCCGTCCCAGAGCCGGCGATCCAGGCATGGCCATCTTCGTCTTCTCCTTCGCGTTCTTCATCCTACATCACCCGACCCAGGCGCGAGATTGGGTGACGTAGGATAAAAATAAAATTGCCGATCTCACTGAGCATGTGTAAGATCGGCAAATTTTTCTCTTTGAGCAAAAATGCTCCTTCCGCGCATGTGTGAGATGCTCGGGCATGCGTAGAAGGAGCGCCCAAGAGCCTCCCAGGATGCCTGACGTAGATATCCCAGGAGGCTTTGCGCTCCCATTCATTCTCCATCGCCTGGGTGGCCGAAAATTAGGGGCGGTGCTTTTAAAAAAAAACGGTGTTGCACCCAAAAAAGTGAAAAATCTGAGTTTAGGTACTCTTTAAGAAGACACACTATCCGTTGTAAATATCCAAATGTACATTTTCCAAATGAAAATCTAGAGCATTCTAAATGTTTCCCAGTAGATAGATCCTCTTATTTATACTGTATTTGATAGTTATAGTCCTTTTTCATACCGTATGTATGTGCAGATACTGCAGTTAAACTTGCATGAACTTTAGGGCTCTTTCACACCCGCTGTATTAATTCCCTGCTGTGTACCCCGGGGCAGCAAACCACACTGTAGGTAAGTAGATGTGCATGCAGCTTAGGGAACAAATACTAAAACAACAATATTGAGACCAAACGTGAGTTGTTGCTTTTGCTGCTGCATACAAGAAATGGTTTCCAACCCCTCCTATTCACTTGAATGGGAGAGGTTGGGACCACCGTTGAGGGGCAGAACCTTTAATGACCTTTAATGTCCAAGAAGGATCATTGTAGACACAAAAATCACACTGACAGTCATTACTGATGCAGTTTTCTTTTTCATATGCATAATAGAGTCACATCCTGTATGTCGCAGGAGAACTTGCTACACATGGAAGAACAAATATAACCTTTTGGTTTTTTTATTTGAGGCTATGATGTTCTTGAGACAACCTAACTCTCCTGAACACATTTTGTGGCTTCCTATGGAAAACTCTCGCTCATCCCTATTCATGACCCAACTGTTAGTAGTCCTGCTGTTTTGGAGAGGAAGGGTATAACAAAAAGGTAATGATGTGTGTCTCAATGGCCCTGATTTAATAAAGCTCTCCAAGGATGGAGACAATACACTTTCATCAGTGAATCTGGGTAATCCAGCAAACCAGGAATGGATTTCTTAACCTCCCTAGCGGTAACCCCGAGTGTGACTCGGGGTAGAAAAAAGTTGCTAAAAGCGGTAACCCCGAGTCACACTCGGAGTAGGTAAATCTATGGAAACATAGTAAATACAGCCTTACCTGATCCGCCGGTGTCCTGCTTTGTCCATTGCCCGCGATCCCTGTCTTCTCTCTTCTTCCTCCGGCATCTTCTGCACCCGATGAGTCACCGGGGAGTTCCCAGTGACGTCGGTGCGTGTGTACATTGCCGGCGGGGCGGAGCGGGAAATTCAAAATCTATTTGTATTGCATTTAATACAAAATAACTGTATTGAATGCAATACATTGGATTTTTATGTGTAAAAGCAGTACATTGTTTCATTTATTTTACGGTATATATATTAGTATGAGTATGTTATTTTTTTTTTTTAATTAAAAAAAATTTAAATATATTTTTTTTTTATTTATTATTTTTACATGATTTTGTGTTTCAAACTTTTTTATACTCATACTATTATATTATACTGTAAAATACATTTTCATGAAAAACACCGCTTTTAGACATATAAAACCGGAAAGAAATGAACCGCTAGGGAGGTTAACAGTCATTAGTTATTTGTTAGGAAATGTTTTCAATCCTGCACCAGATCCCCTTTCAGGTTTGCTGGATCACCCAGGTTTACTGATGAAAGTGTATTCTCTACAGCCTTGGAGAGCATTAATAAATCAGACCCATTGTTTGCAGTGATTAAAGTGAGTATGAAAGGAGATTTTTAATATGAGTGTAATGGTGCTGAGGTGTTGCAGGTGGGGTCACATCTGGGTGTACATACTGCAAAGTCAGTTTTTGTAGTATATTACAACCACCTACTAATAATGACAGGTAGAGACTGGTGTAATGGTAATTACAGGACAATTTTATTGGGCCGTTTATAAAATCCCCAACTAAAATGTATGCTCTCCTGGACCCGTTACTCTGAAATAATGAACTTATTAAAAATTTTAGTTTAAGTTGTAAATAACAAATTCATATTGGAAAGAAAATCACTGATTTTTTGTGAGTTTTCTAACACAGTGGGCTGCTCTTCATGACTTACCATGGGATGAAATATTTTCATTAATGTTAATAATTCAAACCAACTGTAAGCAAACAAGCTGAAGGCTCATTTTTAGGCATTTTTAGAGCAGTTTCCAGATGTTTTGACGCCGGCAAAGTGCCCCCCCTAGTGTTCAGGACAAGAAGTGATCCTAGGGGACAACAATGGCTACACCCCTGGACAAAGCAGAGCTGATTAATCTAATCCTTCCCACCTAGACGTGTGACACAAATCTGACCCCTCATTTACAAAGGAAAAAGCATGCAGGAGTAAAAAGCAGCTGGGTGAATTCCTAGTCCAGATGTGATTAGAAAAGCAGCCAGGTGCATTGGTCATCCAGATGAGGAAGATAGGAATCTGGGTGCATTGGTAGCCCAGGTGAGGATAAAAGGGAAGCCAGGTGCGTTACTAGCCATTATGTGGTCAGAAAGGAAACCAGGTGCATTGGTAGCCCAAATGAGGAATAAAGGGCAGCCAGGTGCATTGGTGGCCCAGATGAGGTTAGAAAAACAGCCAGGTGCATTTGTAGCCCAGATAAGGAACAAAGGACATCCTGGTCTATTAGTAGCTCATATGTTATTAGAACGGCAGCCAGGTTCATTGGTAAGCTATATAAGGACCAAAGGGCAGCCAGGTGCATTGGTAGGTCAAATGAAAAACAAAGAGAAGCCAGGTGCATGTGGTTAGAAAGGCCATCAGGTGGGTACCTTGGTAGCCAACATGTAGTTAGAAAGGCAGCCAGGTGCATTTGCAGGCCAGGGGTTGGTGTAAAGTTACTGTCCTGACTGAAAGTAAAGTACAACCTCCCCAAGACTGCAAAAACCTGACTTTACCCTTACCTGCTCTATTCAAAAATCAAAAACTTTGTCTGGAGAAGACTATAAAGTTTATATAAAGCCATTTTTGTAATGTTTTTGATATGGAGGTTAGATCCTCTTTTGCCCCTTTTTTGTTTCTGTGTAAGTGCCTGGAAGATTCTGTCTCTCTCATTGTCCTGGTTACATTGGTCACTGAAAATCATATTCTTGAGTTGTCACTTCAACTGTTATAAATTCAAAGTCTCTTCCATTGACACTGGAAAGTTGTCTAAGAGAGGAGATCCCTTATGCTTGTACAAACGTCAGATAATAGCCCGATCACAACTGTGATCAAATTGCTACAACAGATTGATGAACAACCAATTAGGAGTAACCTCTGTTCTCTCCTCTGAAGGACAGAATAACGGGGTGCCACTCACTGGTCCTCCGCTCTCTATTGAACTGAACCGCATTGTATCTAGCGCTCATTTATTCACCCATCACTACAAATGTTCACAAAAGATTATTTCCAATCCCCTGACCTCCATCAGACATCTGAACAGAGTGTTTCCATTGAAATGATATCTTCTCACTTCCTTTTGTGTGATATAAGTCAGGGAGGGATAGAATATCTCCAGAATAGGACACAAAACAGAAAAAAATGTTAAGGGATTTAACTACTACATATAAAACATTTTTGTTAACTTTAAATAAGTTTGAAATTCTAAATTTAAAAAATGCAATATAATACAATACACAAATAAAAAAAAAAATAACGTTGTCTAGAAAGATTACTATAGCAAATATTTGGGAAAGAAGCTACCAGAAGAGATTAATAAATACAATTATGTACTCTTGGTACAATAACGTAAAACCACTCTGCAACACTGGAACTTACTATGATCCTCTTTGATGGGTAACATTATTTTTTAAAATATTAGTCTGTACTGTATAATAAAAACTTGAGTTCACTTTATGCAAGTCGTCCATTGTTCTAGATTGTTCATTGTGACTTGTCAGGAATCATTGTATGAGTCATTTAGAAAATCAGAGATAACAAGCAGACTATATTCTATCCATGCAATGTGATGGTAATGTCTTCCTATCTAACACTGATATAAGAACCGGGACAACTCATAGCTCTTTCAACGCGTAAAGCAGAAATGCAAATCGAGTTCTAAATGCTGAATCTAGTATTTAGGTAATGCAATTGCTTCTCAAAATAGAACTGAAGTCAGATTTATACAGTGAGAGTATCAAACAAATACATTCATTTAACTCAATTTATATGCGTGCTGAATAACTGTTTGAATTCTTTCTTATCGTCAGCTTTTTTCCATCCTTTCCACGTTTCTAAAATCCACATTTTCTTTTCAATAGGTAACAAATTTTAATAGTTTGCAGACAAAGGATAAAAAAACAGTGCCATCCCGTGTCTGGAAAATATACTGCTCAAACCTATAACTATTTCATCCATTACAAAATAACAATATAAATATAAAATTGTATATTTATATGTACGAGGGGGTGCTGAGAAGTTCCTGGCTTTGCCCCCTTCCAGATGAAATAGAAAAATTAGTGTGGGGGCATATGACAGCCTAATATCTTAGTATGTAACTGTGCAAATATCAGGTCTTTGCTATTCTTAAAACGGTTTTACTTTTAGTGAGAAGCTGTGATGGCAGAGGCACAAACAAGTTTCACGTCGTTGGAGTTACGGGCCATCATGAAGTTTTTGTTTCTCCAGGGAAAGTCAGCAAAGGACATTCACACTGAGATGTTAGAAAGACTGGGGGAGAATTGTCCTTCCTACAGCACTGTCACAACCTGGATATCTCGTTTCAAGACGGGGCATTTCACCGTTGAAGATGAACCCTGCAGTGAGCGCCCCCCAGCCTCAACTGACCCGGCAACCTGCGATGTCCATGAGCTGATTATTGGGGACCGGCAAATATCTGCAAAAGAGTTAGCCCAGATACTTGACATCTCACAGGAGTGTGTTGGGTTTGTTATCACCACTATCCTAGACATGGCAAGCTTTCAGGGAAGAAGGTGCCGAAATATTTGAACAGTGATCAGAAGAAGGAACGAGTTGAAGCATCCAAAGCCGTTTTGGCCCATTTTGAAGCTGCACAGGACTTTTTGGCTGGGGTAGTGATTGAGGATGAAACCTGGATCCACATCTATGATCCTGAAGCCAAGGAACAGTCAAAGGAATGGCGCCACAGTGGGTCCCCGCGCCTGAAGAAGTTCTGAACCCAGAAATCAGCCAAAAAACTTATGGCGTCTGTTTTCTGGGACAAAGACAGTATTCTGTTGGTGGACTACCTACCTCAGGGCTCTAGTATCACTGGACAGAATTATGCTAACCTCCTGGACCAACTGAAGGAGGCAATTAGGACGAAACGCTGTGGAAAGTTGACCAAGGGGATCTTTTTTTTGCAGGACAATGCACCTGCGCACACGTCCAACGTTGTGGCTGCCAAATTGAACACCCTGGGTTGACCAATTGGTCGACCATCCCCCCTACTCACCTGACCTGGCCCCTTCAGCATATTATATGTTCCCAAATTTTAAGAAACACCTGAGGGGCAACGCTTTGAGGACATTTCTGCTGTCAAAGATGCTGCTGTGAGCTGGTTTGTGGCCCAACAAAAGGACTTTTATTTGAACGGTCTAGAAAAGCTGCAACTACGCTGTACCAAGTGCATCAGTCTCGGTGGGAATATATTGCATAAATGTATTATTTCATAACTCTGGCTCTTCTCTTTCTGGGCAAAGCCAGGAACTTCTCAGCACCCCCTTGTATGTATGTATGTATATATATATATATATATATATATATATAGAACTTATTTTTATCACACAGAATGAAATGAAAAATCATTTAATGCCTGAAACTCTTTAAGGGTAATATGAAGACTATATGGGCTATAACTGTTGTGGGGTGTACTTGTAGTTTATTTAAGGATAATTCACTTAGTTTAGTGAATGTGTTGAAGCTCTCCATACTTTAGCCATCTAATCATGTGCAAGCAAAAAGCTTTTTATTTATTTTTTGTCCATCCTTGCAAGTGATTTTGATACCGTTACAAAGATTTTTTATATTTACTAAAATAACTGAATGATCTTTGCTATGCAAACAAATTGAACTTCTTTAGTAAATTAAGTTCACTGTTGTATTACAGTCTCCACATACCCATATGTCGGTATCACTTTGGAAATGGGAACAACAAATTAGGGTCAGCTTCCTCAGACTGAGTCAATTTTAAAATAAATTTAGACTTTTAAAAATAAAATGTGCAGCTATCCTTTTATTTACCCCCTCTTAATCCTACTCTGCCCCCCAAAAAAAACTCTCTTCCTTCCCCCTAAGCTACATTTTTTGGGGAAATTTAAATTTCTATTTGTATTTTTAAAAACTAACAATTTTGAAATTTTTGATTTGATTTTTGTAGCTCTTTTTCATATGCAAAATGTGAAAAACTGCCTTTATAGAATACAATTTACAGTTTATGTGGTAGTGTTTTAAGCATAACTCCAAGTAAAAAGGCAATGATGCCCTTTCATGGGGCACCATTGCACTGTGAGGATTAAATGCTTATTTTTGCCTAGGGTACTAAGTGCAAATCTCATTTGTTGGCCCTATCCTTTGTTCAAACAAACTCTTTCAATCCCCATGCATTGGGCCTGATTTAATAAATCTTTCCAAGGCTGGAGAGGTTACACTTTTATCAGTGAAGCTGGGTGATCCAGCAAACCTAGATTGGATATGGTCCAGGAGTCATAACATTTGCTAGCAAATACCAAATGCCTTTGAAGAAATCCATTTCAGGTTTGCTGGATCACCCAGCTTCACTGATGAACGTGTATCCTCCCCCAGCCTTGGAGAGCTTTAATAAATCAGGACCATTGTGAGGATGCAAAGGGCCTTGCATACAAGTTGGAGCATAGGAAAGAAGGAGAGTGCTTCAGCTGCTGATGATGGGTGACGTAGGTAAAACTGCTTTTTATTGGTACCCTGAGCAAAATTGACAATTATGCCCTTGCAATGTGGGGCAGCCTCACGGCAATAGTAGTTTTCTCATTTAACCCGAGTTAGGCTTTATCCTAATCATAAACAAAGTATTGCATTTTGTATGTGGATATTTTTTTTTTCATTTTTTAAATTTGTAGAAAGACGTGAGATGCAGACAGATGACCTATACCTCATCACTAAGCAAGAATTGTCTTTGCCACAATTTATCTTTGCCACTTGCTGATTGAGCATGTTTCAGCAAGCTGTGCTAGGGAGGAGGCAGTCTGTGTTATGAATATTCAATAATCTAGCCAAACACCAGGCCTGGGGGTTCTGATGATAGTAGATGCAGAACTGTTAAAGCTGAACTTCAGCCTTTCTCCCCCTTCTGTACATTTGTAGCCGGAGATAGTCAATGAGATGCAGAAAATCATAAATTATAAATGCAGAGTCATATTTTCTTCTTTTTTTCTGCAATTAAAGAAATAGTGTGTGCAATAGAATCTGCAGCTAGCTATGTCAAGCCTTCTTCTTTTCCTGGCTGGATAACCTCAAGCTTCATCTAGTCTCCTCCTCCCAGTTCTTCTTGTCTCTTGAGGTCCCAAACCCATGGGCTGCAATGCAGACCCTCAGTGCAGACCCCCTTTCATAGCAGATCCCTCCAATACAGACCCACAATACCAGACCACAGATTCCCACAGGGCAGACTCACAGATACGGGAAACTTACACTAAAAGGAGTCTGCACAGAAAGTGTATGTCGCTAAGGGGTCCCTACAACTGGGAGTGGAGGTCAGTCACTGATCGATCGATTGAGTGCAAGATCGATCAGTGACTGACCTCCACTCACAGTTGTAGGGACCCCTTAGTGACATACACTTTCTGTGCAGACTCCTTTTAGTGTATATTTCCCATATTGCAGACCCCATTCAGTGACCTTACCTACCCATTTATCCTTTCCTGTGATGATACAAATCTGTGCAGTGGCTGCACGATAGGCAGGGAATGACAAGTGGGAAGTGGGCAACGTCATGTATGCAGACCAAACGTATAGGATGTTGCTATCCAACCCTTGTGGTGGGCTACAGACCTCACATATTCCCCTGCCTTAACTAAAACCATCTCCTGCTATGGGTCAGTATTTAAGGCCTGACCATGCCAACCTATTAATTTTTATTTTTTAACATTTAAATTTTTATTGAGATTTATAACAAAACAATTACAGAATAAAAAAAAAACACAGGGTCACACAAGTCAAACTAAATCAACAAAATGCAGGTACATGATAGTGTTACAAAATAATCATACAAAAATATATTATAATTAAACATCAAAAGGTAGGAATAAAGGTGGGGGGATTCAGGTGGCACCTGTATTCTGTTGTGTCTAAAAATTCCTGCCAGTAAAACCAAGTGCCCTTTTTGTTGCCTGTCAGGTCTTCCATACGAATAATCCCATTAAGGCTAGGTACACACGTGCAATTGTTCTTGTCTGATAATTGGCTCAGGGTTGATATCAGACGAGAATTTTATGTATGTACAGCGCTCGTCGTTCATCATCCTAACGTCCGCCTTGGCGGATCCACAGAGGATGGACGACGAACGATTGTAATAGTGAAGGGAGAGAGAGAGCAGCGGGGTACTGCTATGTCATTCTCCCCCTCCCCTCTCCATAAAGCAGAATGGTGCTATATGTACAGAACTTGTTCATGCATCGTGCAGTCGTTAGTCGTTGGAAAGGATTGTGAAGGATCCTTTCCAACAACAATTATTGCACGTGTGTACATAGCCTTACTCTGACAAACCACATACCAATGGATGGGGAGAGGTCTGCCTCCAAAGAGCGGGGATTCTTGCTCTAGCTTCCATTTACCAAATGTATCAGCACAGATTTGTGGAACATTTTAGATGTTATTGTGATGAAGTGGGAAGAAGGTCATCCTGCCATCACACAGCAAGGGCCCTTACACCAATGTGTCCATTGCAATCCCTGTTCCTGCCAATGCTTCTATTTCAGATTTGTATTCGGTCATTTTGAAAAGCTTAGTATTAGAATTTCTATTGTGTGAGAGACAGCACATAAAGTTGTGTGTTTCAGGATCGCCAACACAGATATTATGCATGGATTTAAAATTTAGTGTAATGTTGTTTTGCACTAAAATAAATGGAGTCTTCTGAAGTTCTTAGAATGAGGTTTATAACAAAGGAGGATGAAATGTGGAAAGTTTCAATGAGGACAGTGTGACAAGATAAGGAGACTCCCAAGGTTCCAAAGAACATTGGAGAAATGCAATAATACAATCACGTGTTTCTTTACAATGTCAGAAGTCTGCCACACAAAATAGAATTGTTGGATGTGTTGGTGCATAAGGAGCAATATGATTTGGTTGGTATTGCTGAATCTCGGTTTCGTTCCTATCAATACACCTGCAGCTTCCTGCTTTACCTGTTGGTGGTGCGGTGTTTAGCAGGCTTTAACAAGAAGTTTGAATAGTTACCAATGATTACCAACAGTTGACTTGCTGTTGGGTTAAAGTGTAACTATTCAAAGGAAGCTGGGATTGCTGAATACGCAGCTCACCAAAATTTGGCAGCTAGATGGCAGGTAGGTAAGAGCAGTTATTGCAGAAAGGACATCGATTCTCCCTTTCTGCAATAACCACCTGCCTTAATCACCCATGGTAAAACTGGGCTTTCAGCTTCACTTGAAGTTCAAATTAGACAACGCCTGTGCCTAATTTCCAGAAGACCTATAAATTCTAGCTTTACATGTCGCACAATTACCTCGAGCCTCTGATCCGGTATCTACTAGTTTTATGTTGCTTTGATCTTGCACATGCCTTGGCCTGTCTCCCACACTCTCCCCACTTATCCTGTGCTTGCTCCTTGTTGTATATAGCTTTGTTTATAGTTAGTTTAGAATGCCTAGTGATACATTGTTATTGTCTGGGTGAGGGTTGCATTTGTTTGTTGCCGATTATTCATTATTTTTTCCATTGTCACAAATATTTGTTTATATGCATTTCTTAGATACCATGTTTAAAGCGTACCTAAACTCAACATTTTTACTTTACATAGAATGGTAGACAGCCCTTCTAAATAAATAGTTTTTCTTTTTGTGCAGCACCCCCCTTCTAAGTCTTGCTGGCAGTGGCGATCAAGACTTTATCAGAGCTCAGAGCCTCCCGGGATATCTACGTCATACATCCTGGGAGGCTCTGGCTGCTCCTTTTACACATGGCCTTATCTCGGGTATATGCAGAAGGGCATCCACCATGCACAGGGATCGGCTATCTTTTTCCCCTTCACAGTGGCTACTTCATCCGATCTCACACCTGCAAAGTATAAGATCAGGTTATAAATCAAGAAGAGCGAATGAGAAGGTGGAAGATGACCCAGCGCCTTCATCCGCACCTGGATGTTGAGGACTCCCAGGGCGACGCGGGACCGAATGGCGAGAAGGACCAGCACCATCAAGGGATCAGCAGGATTAAAGGTAAATCTGATTTTTTGTTTTTTAGCATATTTCTGCTGAGTCTTTTCTGTGTACTCTACCAACACCGGTCTCTTCTTTGGGAAATTCATGAGAGTTTTTTACATAATTGGGCTTTTAACATTCCCGGTTATGCTCCCTTTTAGAGGGTTTCACTTAGGTAAAAAGGATAAAAAAAGCCTCATGTAAAATATAAAGCTGCTTGCTCCCCAAGAGAATATGTGTGGATGAAAAGGAGTTGCTACTGACCAGACATTATCCCTATCCTGGTCTATAAAACTGTAAGGACAGAAATAGAACATGTGCATAAAATATTACCATTAACAATACAAATCTTATTGGACTCTCTTACATCAATATTCCAGTCTATACATACTAAGTATATATAAATCAGTATTTTAAAAAATATTGTATAAAATATATTTTATCTAGCTAACGCATATACCATGTCAAAAAGTTTAGGACAATGTTTTGAAAATTCCTGACTTCTGTAAGTTTGCTATAGTGAGAATATGGATAATGGCAGCAAACAATATAGGAGGTGTAAAACACCAAAGGCACCCCTAGATGGCAGTATAGTACAGGGACTTAACATCTCAGCATTACACATCATTGGATTGTAAGAGGTGGCAACCGAGTTTAGATCAGTTATTATTATAATATTATTATTATGAATATTATTATTATTCATAATAATAATAATAATAAACAGGATTTTTTTAGTGCCAACATATTACGGAGTGCTGTACATTAAATAGGGGACAGACGGATACAGACAGTGACACAGAGGGAGAGGACCCTGCCCTGAAGAGCTTACAATCTAGTGTTTCTCAACATTTTTAACATGGGGCACTCCTTAAAAAAACTTTCAGGTTTTTAGAGAACCATTACTATATTTACTATATCCACAACTCACAGTGCATTATTGCAGTGGTCAGTAGGAAGAATGACTCTTACATCACTGGCTAGTGAGAAGAATGTTTCAGATAGCTTCAAAAAACATTGGTGTCAGTGATAAATGACCTGAAACAACTGCACAAACTGCTCATTGCTTAAGGAATTCCTAGCAACCTCTGGAGGAACCCTATTTGAGAAAACGCTGGACTAGACACTTTGTATGAGATGCTCATACTGATAACTACCAGATGTATAACAGCTAAGGTTATATGTACCGTCATGTAAAAAATAAAGCACAACCCTCCTTCAATTCCTTTGAAGCTTTTGTGTATCGGGTCAAAAGAAAAAAAAATTCTAGCCAATACAAGGTCTTACAATAGGTAAACACAACCTCAGACGAACAACAATATTAGGCGGATGGACTTATTAACAGCCAGAATTCAGAATGGATTGGACAAACATTAGGAGATACGGTATAGAAATCACATGATAACCTCCCTCCTTTCCCTCTTGGTAAATTGTTATTTTTCAGTATATGAATATACCCAGATCTTACATCTCTGTCTGTATAATCATCTTTATGTTTTATTTTCTTTTTTTGTTTAATTACCCTGGGGAACACATATTTGTTGAGTTAGATCTTACACTTGTTTTTACTAATTTTTGGGTGGTGAATCCAGAAATGACCCCAGTTTTTTGCTATCACATCCAGTTTTTTGGATACAGGGTACCCTCCATTTTTGTCAAAAAACATACACATTTAACATACAATTAAAAACAAAATGAAATAATAACTTGAATGTACCGTTTATTTACATTTCTTTTGTCCATACAAAGGATTTATTGTTACTCTATGACATTTTTTTTACAGTAAAACATTTGGAAATTTATCGGGTAAGCGGTTAAGGTAAAAATTTAGGCTTATAGCTTTTCCTGAAGTGTTCAGTGTTAGGACAATCCCGCCGGTTCCTCCAACAATAGTCAGCCATCATATGTACATCCCATCTACCCTGATACAGTCCTTTCATGGCCTTCAAATCTTGGTGGAATCGTTCACCTTGCTCATCACTGACTGCACCAAGGTTTTGCGGGAAGTTAGAAAGATGGCTATGCAGAAAATGCACCTTGATGCTCATAAAGAAGGAAACATACCATTTTAGGGTCAACACAGATGACCCAATTGTTTTGGTGATATTGCAACAACTCAATGACTCTCTTTATGTCTGCATATTGTTCACAAAGAGAAAGTGAATGGCCAATTGGGACCGATCCAAATATATTGCCATTGTGAAGGAGGACACACTTTAAGCTCTGCTTTGAGCTATCGATGAATAGTCGCCATTCAGTTGAGTTTAAGATTGGAATTCCTAAATCCTTCATTAAACCAGCTATGTTATGACAATACACAAAGCCACTGTCAGTTATTAAGTAATGCAGAAATGCAATTTCCCTGGTTCGACAGTACGATACCTTTGTTCATTTTTCAAGTAAGTTTTTCTCACGCAGTCTTGATGCTAGGAGTTATGAAGCCATCTTCGATAGTCCCAAATCACTCAGCTCATCACTCACCATAATCATTTTCCCACATTTGTTGTCATATTCATAGAAAAATGCCCTGCATTTGTCTAGTTGGAACTTTGCTTGAGAGCAGAACTGCATGTTTATTCTCCCTCTCAATTCCACTAATTGTGGATATATATGGTTTTCTGTATAATGATGGAACTGGGGACTCTAATAATCTATAGATAACTGAAACTGGTGATACACTGTTATCCTTGTTCTGGAACTCTCTGCCAATATTGAGTGGAAATGTGTTTATCTTAGTTTTCTCCGGGGCCCAGGACCTATGAAACTACAGCAATCACTGGACACTTGTACCCCAATGATGTTCATTTTGTTAGCGATGTGCTATTCTCCCACCCAATAGTTGGATAACATGCTTTGCACAATACCGTGTATCTCTCTAGTTATCTGTTGGTAAAACTGATATTGTGAGGACAGTATACCTTACCAGGAGTGTTTTATTGATCTCTTTATTATATTGTATTGTTTTGGTTTGTGTTTTTATTCCTTATTTTTTATAAACTTTCAATAAAAATTTACAGTTAAAAAAAAAATGGTATTACAGTACTATTTGAAAAAGACTAAAGCAGTGTTGGAAAGAAGAGTGGCTCAAAATTCCATCACAAGGATATGCGAGTAATTGCTGCTAAAGATGGTTCTACAAGCTATTAAATCATAAAATGTACTTTTTCACACATGGCTTCTAAATTTTGGCTTAATTTGGAATCTGTTGTGTGCTGTTTTACATCTGGGATTCAATTTAGGTAATTTTAGAACCTAACGATGATTTTTTTTATGTCCTGATACATACAGCCCTAACATTGAAAGAGACTGTAGGTCCTGAAAACTTAGCCTATTAAATTGATTTGTAAATGTATGTGCTTGCATGGAGATATCACTGGGGAGTGAACATTGTTTACTAGAGTCAATAGTAGTGTAAAGACTAGGAAGTCAATTTTGGGTTCTGAACTTACAGCTCACAAATCGTATGGATGGTACAAAGATGTGTAATTTAAAATCAAGTTGCTGGTAAGTGAGCTGTATGATCTTGAGTGCAGAACTCATTGGTGACATATATATTTGAATTGGCCACATTGTACTATGGTGTGTGTAGCCTCCTGTTAATAGGAGAACGGTCTTCTAAACTGGTTCACAATTTACCAAAGCAATAATATTAATCTGGAGCAATATTCAACAACACAAAAGTTGAAAACCTTCTCCACCTCCATTAGTTAGTTGACAGAACATGATTATAGGTTTTACCTCCCAGTGCACAAAACATACATATAAATAGATCTCTTTTTATTAAAACATGTGTCACTCCCCCTCATACAACCATCCAAGATTGGTGCAATAACCTTCCCGGACCATGCTCCGATCTCTATTACATTTCACCTTAGCCCCCCAAATCCTGTTCATGGCAACTCAACTAAATGCTTTTACACTCGAAAGAATTTGGGACAAAGCTAGAAAGTGAACTTCAGACCTTCTTTCTTTGTAACAACGACTCAGTCTACAGCACACTAACAGTTTGTGAAGCCCACAAATGTTATATCCAAGGTATTTTAATACGACAGGGTCATAAATTAAAAAAAGACCACCAGGTACAACTTTTAGCACTTTTTCAAGAACTGCATACTTTAGTGACTTCACAAAAGCACCACCACTTCCTAGATTTGGAAGCTGAGATACTGGTCATGCATGAGAAAATAATGGCCATGTGTTGTTAAAAAGCCAAAGCTCAACTTGACAAATGTAAAGCCTTCTATTTACGAAAATGGCAATAAATATAGCAAAGCTCTGGCTTGTGCAATCCGAGTTAAAAATGCTCACAATTTTCAAGCAAATTATGGGCTGCTCCTCAAAATTTTTACCTAATTTAGAATATCAAAGTATTGACCCAGTCAAAATTAAAAGTTGTAAAAGAGCTCACACCTTTGTTTCCAGCAAACATTACAGTTCTGGTAGACCCCTATACTCTTCCCAAGACGTAGCTGACTCCTTATGCATGTTTTACTCCAAACTATACAATTTAAAAGAAAACCCTAAATCACTTCCTCCTGCATACACCATCATAATCATACAGGACTACCTGCATTCCTCAGTCCTTTCAAGTCCAGCCATGTTATATATATTAGTTCAGCAGAACTTCAGGCAGTCAAAGCACCTAAAGCACCAAGTAAGGCCCCAAACCCCGATGGGTTTATGCTGGCTTATTACAAGGGATTTCTCCCACAACTTACTCAATCGTTCTTGTCAGCCTTTAATGCGCTACCCTAGGACTGCCCCTTCCCTACTGACTCGTCAGCAGCCCATAATACTTTAATTGTAAAACCTGCCAAAGACCCCAGGTTTTGCGCTAGTTACAGACCAATATCACTATTGAACTGTGACTGAAAGCTCTTCTCTAATATACTAGCACACAGACTGATCCCAATGCTCCACCATCTCATCAATCCAGACCAAAGTGGGTTCCTACCATATCCAGAGACAACACTATCCATACATTCAACCTGATTCATCATGCTACCTCAAACAACATTCCTATGCGAATCTTCTCCGCTGATGCCAAGAAGGCTTTCGACTACGTAGATTGGACATATATGCACCAGTTCCTCTCATACATAGGGACACCAACTCATCTGGGAGTCATAGGGACACCATTGCTTCAGTTAGAGTCAATGCCATTCTACTATTAGAACCTTTCTTTACTAGGACATATTCATATGAATTTGCATATATACGGCCTTTCTATCAACAAAACAGCACACAAAATCACTGCATGTGCAGATGACTTGCTTTTCTACATTACCTCCCCTCAAATCACTATTCCTAATCCACTAAAAGAGCTCCTCATCTATGAAGGGGTGCTGAGAACTTCCTGGCTTTGCCCCCTTCCAGATGTAATAGAAAAAAGAGTGTGGGGGCATATGACAGCCCAATATCTTAGTATGTAACTGTGCAAATATCAGGTCTTTGTGATTCTTGAAACTATTTTTTCTTTTAGTGAGAAGCTGTGATGGCAGAGGCACAAGCAAGTTTCTTGTTATTGGAGTTACGGGCCGTCATGAAGTTTTTGTTTCTCCAGGGAAAGTCAGCAAAGAACATTCACATTGAGATGTCACAAACACTGGGGGAGAAGTGTCCTTCCTACAACGCTGTCAAACCTGGATATCTCGTTTCAAGACTGGGCATTTCACCATTGAAGATGAGCCCTGCAGTGGGCGCCCCCCAACCTCAACTGACCCGGCAACCTGCGATGCTGTCCATGAGCAGAGTAATTAGGACCAGCGAATATCCACAAGCCGAGATATTTGACATCTCACGGGAGCTTGTTGGGTTTGTTATCACCACTATCCCAGGCATGCGCAAGCTTTCAGCGAAGTGGGTGCCGAAATGTTTGAAGAGTGATCAGAGGAAGGAACGAGTTGAAGCATCCAAAGCTGTTTTGGCCCATTTTGAAGCTGCACAGGACTTTTTGGCTAGGTTAGTGACTGAGACTAAAACCTGGCTCCACATCTATGATCCTGAAACCAAGGAACAGTCAAAGGAATGGCCCCACAGCGGGTCCCCGCGGCCGAAGGAGTTCCAAACCCAGAAATCGACCAGAAAAGTAATGGCGTCCGTTTTCTGCGACAAAGAGGGTATTCTGTTGGTGGACTACCTACCTCAGGGCTCTAGTATCACCGGACAGTATTATGATAACCTCCTGGACCAGCTGAAGGAGGCAATTAAGAAGAAACACCGTGGAAAGGTGACCAAAGGGATCTTTTTTTTGCAGGATAATCCACCCGCGCACACGTCCAACGTTGTGGCTGCCAAATTGAACACCCTGGGTTTCCAATTGGTCCACCATCCCCCCTACTCACCTGACCTGGCCCCTTTGGTCTATTATCTGTTCCCAAATTTGAAGAAACACCTGATGGGGCAACGTTTTGAGGACATCTCTGTTTTTGGCTAGGTTAGTGACTGAGGATGAAACCTGGCTCCACATCTATGATCCTGAAACCAAGGAACAGTCACAGGTATGGCGCCACAGCGGGTCCCCGCGGCCGAAGGAGTTCCAAACCCAGAAATCGACCAGAAAAGTAATGGCGTCCGTTTTCTGGGACAAAGAGGGTATTCTGTTGGTGGACTACCTACCTCAGGGCTCTAGTATCACCGGACAGTATTATGATAACCTCCTGGAGCAGCTGAAGGAGGCAATTAAGAAGAAACACCGTGGAAAGTTGACCAAAGGGATCTTTTTTTTGCAGGATAATGCACCTGCGCACACGTCCAACGTTGTGGCTGCCAAATTGAACACCCTGTGTTTCCAATTGGTCCACCATCCCCCCTACTCACCTGACCTGGCCCCTTCGGACTATTATCTGTTCCCGAATTTGAAGAAACACTTGATGGGGCAACGTTTTGAGGACATCTCTGACGTCAAAGATGCTGCTGAGAGCTGGTTTGCGGCCCAACCAAAGAACTTTTATTTGAACGGTCTAGAAAGCTGCAACTACGGTGTACCAAGTGCATCAGTCTCAGGGGGGAATATGTTAAATAAATGTGTTATTTCATAACTCTGGCTCTCTTGTTTCTGGGCAAAGCCAGGAACTTCTCAGCAACCCCTCGTACACGCAATTGTTTAATTACAAAATCAAACTCCAGAAATTAGAAGTTCTAGATGGTAATCTACCCCCAGTTATAAAAAAATATCCTCTCACCTTCCTTTCCTTTTAAAGGGGCTCACAATTTATTCGATATCTTGGAACTAACATCCCAGCTAACATAAACCATGTGGTGGACCTAAATTTCTTACCCCTTTTTAATTCAATAGCTGGGACCTCCAAAGTCGGTGGCAACACTCGTGGTTTGGACACTGTAATATCATAAAAATGAACATAATGCGGCGACTCCTGTACCTGCTACAAACTTTACCAGTCCACTTAACTTCACACATTTTGCTCCAAAATTTTGCATTATATATGGAATACTGACTCCCCTAGGCTTGGCAAACATCTCTTGCGACTCCAAAAAGATAAAGGCGACATAACATTTCCTGATCCCAAAAAGTATCATAAGGCTGTCCATCTGCCCCCCTCAGTTGATTGGTGCAGCCAAACACACTTTAAGGGATGGGTAAGACTGTAGAATGCTGTGTCCCCTATCCAGCTGTGTACCACAGCCTGATCCCCCCCTAAAGAATTTAGTAGCCTTTGCCACCACCCCTTAATAGGAGAGACCCTAAAAAGTAGGCAAGTTCTTTTGGAGCACAGGCATTGAGACTTTCCCCTCACCCATGTCTCCAATACTTGGACATCCCAAGTTTCCCACCAGTAAGACTGACAAAATCTTTAGGAAATGGATCACTCAGGGAGTTTTTTTTGCTCTCCATTTTCCTCCAACCCCCAGAGTGAATCCCCATACCACAGATACAAATAGACAACTCCCTCCCCTTCTTGGATGCCTGGAGGAGGATTCAATTTAAACACTTTTACCTATCACTACCATTTGCATGGCACTTCCACAGGTCCCATTCTCCTCTCGAGAATCTATGTGTGACAGGAGACCCTCTACGAGGGGTGTTGTCCTATGCATACAAATTACTATTGACATCATACTTTTCCCCTCCATCTATTTCCAGATAACAGGGAGATTTTCACCTTACCTTCACTCAGAAACAAAGAGAACTTCTTCTACACTATGGACACAAGGCTTCAATAAGTAACAAATACTAAGAGACAAACTACAAACTTCTCACTAGGTGGTACAGAACCCCAGATGTGCTGGCGAAAATGTACCCACACACAAGCTCACTGTTTTGGAGGTGCCGCAAAGACACTGGCACTTTGTTACATATCTTTTGGAGATGCCTTGCCCTGGCACCTTTTTGGTCAGGTGTAGCTAACATAATTAGTAGATTAACAAATGTATCAAACTCAAACAAGCCCAAACTAGCCCTGTTACATGTGTCTGGGATTTCAAGGAAATGCTCCAAACGATCCCAACTAGGTAGGGCCATCTACTAAATGCAGCTAACATGTATCCCACCTTTATGGTAACAGCCTACTTCACCGACGCTCAAACACTGGATCCATAGAATGAACAATATAAAATACATGGAAGACTTAATGAACCCAGGGGGCTTGATGGCAAACAGGCTCCTACGTATTTGGTTTTACTGGATAGAATTTACATGTACTCCTGTATACACACATCTTCCTCGCCAACCTATCCAAGACCCTGCTGCACCTCCCCATTAGAAATGCAGAGGTCACAAAATAAAAGATAAACTTAGGTAGAAAACTGAAAATTGTTTTATGTAAGCTGTCATTTTTCAACTAGAAAAATTAGAGAATGGAGCCCAAAGCTCCACCTGCTTTCTAAAGATGAGAATGAGGGAATTCATTTCATGAAGAGTTCAGAGTTTGACTGGTCCATTTTGAAGTCAGTGAAATCTTCATGCTGCTGGTCTAGAAAAGTCTTGTTTTCTGCACCTCATTGAGCATCTCTACTCCTCTGCAGTTTGTTTCTTCCCATGGTTTGGTATTGCATGTTGTGTTTTTTCATCCTTGGTGTTTTTACTCATTGTTACTCCTTCAGCACATTAGACCAGCCATTCTCATCCAGGGTTCTGTGGAGGTTGCTATGTTTCCTTAAATTTTGGCTTTTGACTGATGATTTTAGATGTGTTAATGCTTTTAGAATAAAGTGCTATTCTAGCCCCAACTGTAAGGGGTGTTCTTTCCAGTGGCTTCTTTTTTCCCATTCACTTACAAAAAACTATTAGTAGAGGTTCCTCTTAATTAATTTAAGGGTTTCTCAAGGTTAAAAAAAGGCTGTCCCTTAGGAAGGCAGCCCTAGACTATCATACAAGTTGTGTAGTCTCACACTCTCAAAAATGTAGTTGTCAATTAAACTTCAGCTGAGGATTTCTCTTGAATGGAGAAGCATTGTGCAATCACCATCTTGTTTTGCAGGTTGCTTTTTAGGCAATTCTGTTAACTGGTTTACTTGTGAAATGACCCTTAGGTAAATGAATCCACCTTACAATGTGAACTTTAATGATTTAACAAGCTGTTTGTAGCTAATTGTATTATATAAAAGTAAACAAATATATTGTTTTTTAGCCTCTATTTTAGACTACAGTTGATATGGTGCTGCATACATGATCAGCTATGACACGAGCCTTTGGAGGGCTTGAAAGGTCAGCTCATAGCGAATATAATTGCACTGTGACAAATATCACCAGGAAAATGTCCCAAAAATGCCCAAATTTTAGCATCAAAGTTACTATTTGTGATTACCCCTTGCACTGTCCCTGTGTATGTGTAGAAACATCCCTAGTTTAGTGCCAATGTGCAGCACTTCGGGTATTATCACAGCAAAAGCATTGGCTCTTCATGATGAAGGGATCCCTCCTTGGCCAATCACGGAGTGTTCCCTAAATGGCCAGTAATTGGCCAAGGAGAGAAGAAGAGCTGCAAACTCACTGTAAGAGCATGAGAAGTTCAGCAGTGCTATACTGTGCAACTGCACTAAGATGGGAGGATGGGTCACCACAACGATAAGTTTTTATGTAAGAACTATTTTGAGCATTTTATTTTCACAGCTAAAGTTTTTGGTTAAATGTAGCACAAACTACAGTACAGTACTGTAGAAAAAAATAAACATGTTTGACCTAACAATTTATCAAACATTTCTAACTTGAGCTTTCTTTAGAGAAATAATTAAATCATTAAATGTAGTTCTGCTTTGACTACAAATTAGCTGGCTGACTGACAACAAATGAGAAACAAGAATTTTTTTTGAACAATTCATGTCTTCAGACTACAAGAACATTAAAATTCATAACAAACCTAACGAGGTAATATCTATAAAATAAGCTTCTTGAATCTAACATGTGCAGCGTTCGCCCAATATCGTTCATAGATCCATCAGGATTGATCCATGAATGTGAAAACATAAGAGGAGAGGAAAAGGCTTTTATCTGTATTTACAGTATATTTTCAGTATGAAGACCCCGTTAGTACAATCGTGTTTACCTGGCTCAAACTAAACAGTAATGAGTAATAAAATGATAATAAGTGACAAATAACAAGTGGGAAATAAAAACAAATTATCAAGCATAATAGTAGAACAAAACAGCAGAGAATGTTATCTCAATTCCCCATACAGAAGTTGTCCAGTAAGTTATGCTTGAATTAGAAATTGGGCAGTTCTGGCTGTAGATAGTTAGTGTAGGCAGTTGGGTGACGTTTGTTGGAGAATATTACAAATAAGGATTAATACATAAATGAGGTTGTGGAATTTCTATTAGAACTAATAAATGTTGTAATACAGTTCCAAAGAGTGTCTGCACAGGCGAAGCCATAAAGCGAAACGCGTCAGAGACAAAATTCTCCTAACTGTTTTGGTCTACTACTATGCTTGATAATTTGTTTTGATTTTCCACGTTATTTATTATTTGTCACATAGGAATTGGTTCCAGCAACAAAAATTGCACTGGTGTACGCAGCCTTAGTCAATGTTTCCCCGTCTATTTTTACGCTCCACATTTATTAACGCTATCTTACATTATGTACAACAAATCCACTCATTTGAAAGTAATTACTTGCAATAGGCGTGAATGAGTTGCTTATCCGGATGCCATGATTCTAAATCTAAACAAATTTGCAACATGGAAAACACCAACCACCTGGAGAAGGGTCTATTGTTTAATGAGCACATACTGGCTGGGTCTGGAGGGTAAAGGTGGATAAGTCCAGGATTTAAAAATATGTAGTTGAATTACAATTAGAATACAGGTAATGGGGGACTGCGCAAGCATGTGGACAGGTAAACAGCACTTCCTTTCGGCTCCTGCCCCACATCCCTTTCATTAGCCAGAAACATTCACGAAATTGGCTATTTTCTCACCCGCTTGGGCTCTGCAGTCAGTGAGATGGAGAAAGCCTCCCCCTCCAAGATGGCCCTGGCTTCCCCATGTTCTGTGCAGAGAGCCTCTCCAGCCACACAGCACAGCCCTCCATGTCACTCTGCCCCCCCAACCCCACTAGCACAGGAGACCTGCTATCAGTGAAGCTGCATACACACTTCCAATTATTATCGTTGGTAAACGAACGACGAACGATCCTGCACGATATCTGCGAACGATCGTATAGCACCGATAATACCCAAAGAGGTCACCAAAAGAGATCTGCATGCCGTGGCTATTACCATATTTATTATCCTCTTGCAATCACCTTCAATTTCCACTATAGCAATAGACTGCATCCATAGAACCCTGTGTCCCAAGAGCTCAGACCCTTCTAGGCCATGAGATATGATCTGCAGTGTTTACTCATTCATGATCAAGGAATCAATCCGGAAGGCAGCAAGATCCCAAGACCCCATCACCTTCCAAGGTTTTGAGATACAACTCCTGCAAGATCTCTCCCGCCATACTCTGCTTCTCCACAAAGCACCAAAACAGTTTTCAAGGTTCTTCACCAACAGGAAGTATCCTACGTATGGGGATTTCCATTTTCACTCATTGCCCACAAGGACAGGAACACAGCAGTTTTTCCCCACTCTGCTCAACATCTTTGATATACTTCCGGTCAATATCCCAGACTGGCCTGCAGAACCCTGCCTTCTCAACACTCCAAAGTAACCTCAATGGCGCACCCAGAGCAGGAAAGCAGCAAGACCCCGACCCCAGGCCTGTTAGGAAGAACCTGTCTGATATCCTTTTTTTTCTCTACTAGATTCTCATGACAGAGGATCTCCATGTGAGACTTTGTAAAATAGAGACCCTAATCTTATGCTGTTCATTCTGATTAGTCATGATGTAGTTACATGAAGCTAATTTTATTAGGCAAGACTTCTCGCAATTATATTATTAGCTATACAATTAACCCGTGTGTTTATGACTAATATATGGCCTGGTGTGGTTTATTATTGTTATTGTTATTGTTATTATTCTTCAAAGTTGATCAGTGGGGCAGGTAGCCTTGTCCATGCCATAGGAGGATTTTTATTCTGCTCACCCCCATAGTCTGTCCTGGACTACGACCCCTCAACCACACCTACCGGACCCTATTCTGGTTACCTCTCTAGAATCCCTCTTCTCCTATCCCCCCCCCCCTCTTTTTATTCACTTTTGTCCCTCCCTTTCTCCCCAATTCACTTGTGAACACTTTGTAGCAAATTTACACACAGGATTAGTGTTGTTGTTATTGTTTTAAGATCCCTACTATGAAACAACTTAAGATATTGACATTCAATGGTAAAGGGTTGAACACCTCAGAAAAACGTACAGCACTACTAAATAAGCTGTGAATCCAGGTGGCACTGATCCAGGAAACCCACTTCAAAAATACTAAATACCCTAAGTCTCCAATTTCCAGTTAGCTATCATTATGGCTCCCCAGGTTCTTGTGCAAGGGGAGTCTCGGTTTTGATTTTTAATGCAGTGAAGTAGCAACTCCTGGATATGTACACTGATATGGAAGGTAAAATTATTTTTGGACTGCTAGAGGAAAGACTGGTGACGTTAGTGTCTGTATATGCTCTCCAACTGGACCAGATTGGGTTTCTCAGGTTCCTAGACAAAATGGAAGAATTCACAAATGGTCTACTTATATGTGGGGAAGACTTCAACTTTACCCTGGACTCTAACCTGAACACATTGGGTGCAGTTCCTCAGTCTTGCTCAGCAAGACCTGATCGCTTAAACATGTTTTTTTTCAATTTTTAATCCTCCTACCAGGGATTTCCCTTTTTACTCACACCCGCACCAGATATACTCTAGGACAGCGGTTGCCAACCTTTTTTGGTCCCCACTAAAATTCCTTGCTCCTGACCCCGCATGCGTGGGGAGCCAGGTGTCAATCAAAGGGGGAGAAACCTCCCCCATAGTGATGTAATAACAAAATAACCCCGTCCACTCTCCCATCGCAGATCTGAGCCTGCAATGGAAGAGTGGGAGGGTTATGTCCAGGGGCACAGCCCGCCCACTTCCCTGGGCCTGGGGACTGTACGGGGAACGTGGTGCACGGCTCTGGCCGGTGCATCCCCCAGCAGGGTCCTTCTCCCCAACGATCTTTCACTATCGTGTGTGTGTACAGTATCGTGTCTCTCAGTGATTGTGCATGTTTCTGCGGTACACTTTCTCCTTTACATGTCCCTCCCTGCATCGTTCAAACCATTGTATCTAGTGTGTGGACACTGTTGGTGGATTATATTTGAAATATCATATTGCTACAGCATGTACAGAATTGTGCACAATATGATTGTTCAAGTATAATCGTGCATAATCGTTGATCGGTCGTAATCGTTCATTTTCTAACAATAATTATTGGAAGTGTGTACCTAGCTTTAGCCTAATATTGATGTGAAAGCTGCTCTTTAATCTTCTTGTGAAGTACAGGGGTATGTAATAGTGTTATGTATCTTTTTATAATGTATCTTTTTATGTATCATTTTTCAATGTATCTCTTTACAATATATCTTTTTATGTATCCTTTTATAATGTATCTTTTTACATCTGTTTGGAGGCTGTAGAAGCTCTACACAGTGCTGAAAAAAACCCGAATTTTTCCTCCCATTGACTTTAATGGTGTTCGGCTTTGACATTCAACCACCAAAATTTTTTTGCTTTATTCGAGCGAATAGCTGCCGAATCGAATAGTGAGCTATTCGACCAACACTACTCACCGGTGGTAATCTGGGATGCTCACAAAGTGGTAATACGAGGCTTACTCATTCAGCACGTCTCCAGGATAGAAAAAGGTGCGACAGGCGTTGTCTTCAGCAACTGGAGGTTTCACATAAGCACAATCTGGATAAGAATGTAGGGGCTGAACTGACCCTGCTCAGAAGCAAACTAGTATCCCTTTGTTTAGGAAAAGCCAAAGTGGTTTTAACCAAATACTGCAGAGCATACTACGAACACGGGGATATATGTGGTCACCTTTTGGCAAGAGCACTGAGTGAACAAGCACTCATGTCCCATTTCTGTCCTCCCTTACTGGAACCAGGATACACTTAGTGCAGGACATAGGACATAGCTCAATTCAGGAACTACTATGCCTCATTATATAACCTTATTCATAGACCCAGAAGTCAGGGGCCAGAAGGCCAACCCTAAAGTTGAAAAGTTTAAAAAATACCAGCACCTAAAACTTCCCTGCCTTTCGAAGGTTAAAAGACACAGGCAAGACTCCCCTATTACACTTGAAGAGTTTCAGGCCACTATCATGCAGACCAAAACCAGGAAATCGCAAGGTCCACAAGGGTTCTCGTACCCATATTATAAAGCATTTGCGGAGATACTGGCCCCCTACTTTGTAACGCCCTTTAACTCTTTGACATCTGGCTCTAGAATACCATAGGAAGCTCTTATCACAGTAATCCCCAAGGCAAAGACACATATGTTTGTGGAAGTTATAGAACAATGTCCCTCCTAAACCAAGATCTTAAGCTCTTGACTAAGATTCTGGCTAATAGGTTGCAACAATACCTCCATAGGCTTATTCACCATGACCAGGTAGGGTTTATGCCATCCAGGAATGGGACACTACCGCTCAAGCCATCAATTGGATCCACGCAGCAAAATCATCCAGGAGGCTATTTTTCTCTCCATGGATGTGGAAAAAGCCGTCCACTGGGACTTCATGATGATGATGACTTTGAGACAGATGGGTCTAGGGGACAATATGTTGGAGTGGATTACAGCTATATAGTCAAACGCCTCCACATTCGTGAGAGTAATTGGAGAGTTCTCTGAACCTTTCCTTATTAACAATGGCACAAGACAGGTTTGTCCCTTGTCTCCTATTTTCTGCATACTGTCCTTGGAACCTCTGCTAACTGCTATACGTGCAAATGCAGACATATCCGGTATTCCACTGTCTGCCTTCACTAGATATTAGGAACATTTGCTTGCTGGAAGAGAATATTTTAAAGGGAATAGGGACAATGGCTGTATGTATGTGATAACACCTATCCATATTCTTATCTAGACTTATAAGAGATTTTGAGATGTGTGCGAGTACAAATATTTTAACCTAAAACCAAACTGGTAATTTTTAAAATTCAACATTATAGATCAAACAGAGGTGGGCTGCCACTGCTGAAATCTTCTAAAAGGACAAATTGCCTAGCTGCCACATTAATGTTTTGGTTTACTGTTTTGCAACACCCAGCTAGTACATTTAAGGGTTTAAAACTCTTAATACTTGCTGAGGGGGCTAGTTCTCATGTGTCCCAAAAGAATTGAAGTCAGCTGCACACTTTCTCCCCCCTTCACAGTTCCCTGCATTTCTGACTCCTCTGGGGAGCCTGGGACCTAAATAACGTGTGTCAGGATTGCCA
>NC_092864.1:70618637-70624680 GCF_032062135.1 Pyxicephalus adspersus | reverse complement strand
TTTTGGCAAGAGTTCCCTTGATGAAGATGTTCTTTGCCTGAGGACAAAACTAAAGAACTCCTCATTCAAGGGCTGGCAAACTGCATTTTATTCCATTTTTGTTCTTGGAAGAAAAACTTTCTACACACTGTGAGACTACAAACAATGCATGTAGTCCATGGTAAACCTCAATTAGCCTAACTAAACAAAACTAAACTTTTCAACTAGCTTAAGAGTTTGCATGCTCTGCCATCGACGTTTAGACGGTAGAGATTTCAGTGAACACATTTATGTTCAATGAGCATGAAAGAGAAATCGAAATATCAAAAAAAACTGCTATGCTCCAAAATATAAAATTTAATGTTGGAATTGGTTAAAAAAAAAAAAACCCTTTGTTTTCAAAGCTTGTAAAGAGTTGAATTTACCTTGGCATAAATATAATATTAAAGACCTCTAGCAGTCCACTGACATGAAAATTTGTATACATATTGAAAACAGAAGAGATTGACATTTTCTAACTATATACAAAATTTTAAAAATTGGAAACCGTAAATAAGGAACTACAGTGTTGTTAATGGCATGTTTTATTGTAATTTTTCTGTGACAAGCTGCAGTGAAAACGAGAAATTGAACTTACCAAGTAAGCCAATAATTTAAGTAATAAACAAGCCTCATTTCCAATATAAAAATGGCAGCTTTAATATCTGGTATTCACCCAACAGCATTTTTTAGGAGAAAAATGTCACTTCCCATACATTTTCAGTTTTCTACATCCTCTGCCTTGTCTTTTTCCCTCCAAACTAGGTTTCCAAGTCTCCCTTGGTGGCCGGTTGTCAAAACTACAAACTTGGTAATAATCACACACCCTCCATATCAAAGAATCATGAAGCAGCAGACACGTGCAATAACAAAGGGAACGATTGTCACACAAACAAGAGAGATGGTATTTCCCAGGTTTGGCAGCTGCACTTCATAAGTGGAAAATTGTCAAAGGACTTCTACAACTTACCAACTAAGACATTTATAAGAGCCTCCTGTTTAAAAAAATTACCTGGATCGTTTATAACACTAAACAACTTAAAGTGGAACGTTTAGCCTTTTTACCATGTGGAGAGACTGATGGCCTGGGTTTGGACCTTTGAAAGGTTTTGTCATGTTCCCATCAGGAAAATTTCCACCCATTTTGCTAGGCAGAGAGGACAGGGACGAACACAGAAATAGAACCTTAGGTTTTCCCCCCATTAAAATAAGAAAAAAAAAAACACTTTATTCCATTTTAAGACCACTCTTACCGGACAGAATGAAGGGGTAGAAATTTAGACAGTTATGAAAAGTCAACAGTAGCGTTAATCTCTCCATTATCCAAAAAAACATTTTGACTGGTTTTCCACTTTAGGTTTTACAAGTCCCAATTAGTTTATTATTCCATACATAACCTATAAGAAGAGCAAGATCTCATTTTTATAGTCCAGACCCTACTATATCTGCTCACAGACTGCAAATAATAAATTTTGTTTGCCTGGTTACACACAGCAGTAAGATATACAATTAAGTAGTTTAGTCTTCCAGAAAGATAAACTTAAAAGCAAATGACTAATTTCTAACAGACTGTTGAATGCCACCGATTATTCATGAACATCATTTTAAGCAGCATTAGACATGCACGCAATTTTTTTGTTGTTGTTTTAAACGACTGAATATGTGCAAATAGCTTGAAAATGTCACAGTACACAAATAAGGCACTCCAGTGTGTGTTTGTTTTTTCAACCATCTTGAGACCCGACCACCAAGCCATTTCATCACCATTCGCAGGAGTGCCTTTATTGCCATAAAAATGAATTTCTCAATACACCATCACAGATGAAATCTAGTGACAAACGTAATCTAAAAATGGCAAGTTAAGGCCAATTGACCATGACTGGTTTTAAGGATTTGTTTATGACATTCCCACATAAAAATATGGAGATCACAGTTCCATCAACAAGCTATAGAAGGCTGAATTACCTCTCAAGTCACCCACCCAATAAGTTGTTTACACTAAATCAAATTACAATTAAAAAGTAACATCCTCAGCAGCCCTTTTTTTTTTTTATAATGATCTACTAAGGACCACAGGAGTCTTACAGTAAAAAGAAAACAAAGCTCACTTTGCTGTAAGTCTAAACAAGGTAACCAATGGGCACATGTCTGTAAAGCTTTATAATTTTTATTAGATATATATAATTTTTTTCTAAATAAGTTAAGGTATGTTTCAATGGAGGTTTTAAAGTGAACATGTACCTCGCTCATAGAGGGCAAAGTAACAGGCTTACATTGCAGAAAGGACTTCTAGCGCAGAAAAAAAAAAATAACAAAAAACATCCCCACCAACATCACCTCAAATAATAATAAAATAATACAATGGTAATTCTAGCTATGGGGGACGTGACACTCAACCTGCCTCCCTGCCATACAGTAGTGCATGAGCACCAATTCATTTAGTCCAATCACTGTAATGCAGAAAGGGATAGAATGCACATCTGTGTTCAGCAAATTCCATGCACAGCATCTGTGGTGGCTTGTCAGACCATTAGGTTAGTAGGGTAGAAAGTATTAGCTGCTCAAAGCCCTTTAAAAGTGTAACTTTTCTCAGTAAAGGCAAAGAAGAGGTTCACTAAACACAAGAAAAGTCTTACAATTATCACCTAACCAGATGATTTATGACAAATTAGTTAGAGAAGAGGTCACAACTTGTGTTTAAAGACATGCCAAGTTAAGATTGTAATTTGGAAGGAAGGCTTGTGTTGTAGCAAGACCTATACTAAACAATCAAAACAGTTGTTTTAGATTGTCACCAGCAGGATCCCGGTGCTCTCCCCTCATTCTACCTCTGCCATTTTTTGCCGTGGTTATAAATCTTAGGATGGTTTTAAAATACAACAAATGTACACAATCCTAAGATAATTTCTGGACCCATCAAGAGGCAGTGATGGAAAGAAAAAGCATTTGTATATATAGGCTACATAATTTGTGAACCCATCAAGAGGCAGTGATGGAAAGAAAAAGCATTTGTATCTATAGGCTACATATTTTCTATTTATGATTGTAAATAGAAAGTGTGTAGCCTATAGATAGAACTATCTTGCAAATCAATAAATATCTTAATGAACACAGATTAAAAAAAAAAGTGTTTAAAACAGTAGATGGGGATGACAACTTTAAAGTGATTTATACAGTTTACATTTATCCCCACAAAGATACAACCAGCATATAAGTATGAGTATAAATGTGTTTAAACTGACAATATTAAAAGCCTTTTAAGAGTAATCTGGGAGATTTATTATTGGTAAAGGACAGCACTAAAACTAAAAAATACCCAGTGAAAAGTGCTTTGTATTGATCCACTGTTAACGAAAAGTAGCATAACTATAGCACCTCTGGACAAAATCACCATATTAATATTGAAGAAAAAATGCAATGTAATTGTAGTAACTAAGTGCCTAAAAAGGAATGGAACTGACTGGCTTGCACAGCTGAGTTAGGCAAATCCAACAGGCAGATTGCAATACTGTTGAAGCAAAAATACTCAGACCAGTTGGGGCATTAAAAAAAAAAAAAAAAATTACCATACTATCCAACAATTTACATTTTCCCTTTGAGATACAAGTAAGGTCACTTTGCACAGAATGAACCGATGTTCATGTTATGAAAATCTTTCCAAATTTTACACAGACCAGATGTCCTCTGCTGGGTGTATAGTTTAAAGAAAACCACATTTACAATAGCAGGAGCTCGCTTAACAGCAATTATTTAATAATTCAAGGGTCTTTAACAGTGAAAAGGGAAGATGGGCCTGATGTTTCCTTTTAAACAGTATGTTGAGGATTAAAAGTGGCTTCAAAGCAGCATGGTGGTAGAGTCTTCTGCAGATTTACATAAGTCGGTTGCGTTTGTGAGTTGGCGAGTCTGTAATGACGTCGCCGCACTGGGCTGAGGTACGTTTGCGGTTGCCACTATCTAAGTGGAGTGCCATTTCCTCTGATATGAAAGTGTTCAAATCAACATCAAGGAGTCCATTTCTCCTGCGGCTACTGGTAGAACTGCCGCTAACATGAGTTGGTGAGCCTGGAGTACTTGAACGGACACTAATACTAGCCATTGCACCACTCAGTCCTGCAAAACAAAAAAGAACACATTTCATGCAATTGATGCCTGCTAAATTCACCATTCATCTTAAACTTTTGTATATTTATTAAAATAACATTTTGTTTTTTTAAAACATTTTACTTGGATGAGAAAATCTTGCCCTTGGCAAAATAAACTGAGATACAGCACATTACTAGTTCTCTATAGTTAGGTAATAAACCTTTCCATGATAGAAATATGGTGGCACCATTGCTGACTACCTCCTACACATGCCAAAGTTTCCTGGCCGTGTCTGGATTTAACACTCCTATGTAACAGAAATGAAACATGCATGTAGAAAATAACTGAGATAATTCATCTATATCGCAGGTCAGTCAATCAGAATATATTGGAGCAGAACAATTAGAATGATAACCAGGTAGCAACTATTCTCCAAAGGAGAAGTCTGTAACGGGGGCCTAAAATTTCTCTTATAAAAGAGGTGTACGTTTGGAAAATTAAAACAAACTTTCCTTCTCTTCAATCCTAAATGGATACACAAGCTGCAGTATGGCAATAGTAGAGAACAAACACTTTACACACTTGTTTCAATACATTTCATTTTAAAATTACCCACTTTTATTTTGTTTATTGGTTATAAACCACCACAGCAATGTTAAGAATAAAAACATGAACTTACCATGGAGAGCTATTGCTTCTCGGAAGGGCTGCAAATCAGTCTCTACTGACGAACCAGTTTCAGATGGCGTAGCTCGGTTTGGTGAAACAACAGTCAGTCTTGGTGGTGCACGAGAGTTACGTGGAGGGGGAATTTTGCCACACAGAAAGCTGATCAAATCCTCTCGGCGAATAGTTCGTCGACGTTTCTTAACCCAGGCTAAAACTTCTTTATTGCGCCGCTGACATCCAGTCTGAGATCCCAAGTCCAAAGTCCGCTGATGGGCATCGACACTTTCTGCAACGTAGGTGTAAAGTCATAAAGTAGAACATGACAGACATTGTTAACTGATAAAACGATGGCATGTATAAAGTAAATAATGCATATGATGCATGATGTTCTATCATTAAGAGGGGTACTTTAAAGCAGAACTCCAGCCAAAAATAGTTTTATAAAAATGACAAAAAATATATTGTAATAATTCATCTAAAATCCAGACATTTCCCCTGCTGCTATATTACTTCATCAATAAACCCAGTTAGTTTAGAGCCCGGGTTGTACTGGACCTGTCTCAGCATGTAAATGGACAATGAAATAAGAAACATAGTGACTCTGGGTCATTCTGCTTTTGCTTCCTTTGTTGCGCCTTTTCCACACAAATAGATTGGCTTATTTTGCTGCTACTTGATCTCATAAGGAGACAACAAGGGAATGGCACACCTACTACTACACCTGTAAACTAATCTAAGTACAGAACTGCATAAATCTGTGACTTCTGCCTAGATATCAGCTTTACCTACCCCAGGTACACAGAATAAAACAAAAACATTAACTTCAAATAAACATATCTCAGAAAAAAAACCTAAGGACGTAGTTGATCCAGTGAAAGACAAAGAAAGTCTGGCACAAATTACTCCAGTAGGGGGAAAAAATGTCTTCCCTATCCCACAAGGCAACTTTAAATCCTTAATACCCAGTTATATTCTGTGCTTCTAGAAATCATCCAGTTTTTCCTTAAAGCAATCTGTAGTAGTTGCTGAAACTACTTCCTGAGGGAGCCGATTCCACATTGCACAGACCTTACAGTGAAGAATCCCTTCCTTAAACTTCTTTTCCTCCAGACACAAAGAGTGCCCTCTTGTTCTTTGTAATGATCTCAAAGTGAATAATTGGGAAGAGAGTTCTCTATATAGACAATTTATATATTTATACAGGGTGATCATATCCCCCTTATACGTCTCTTCTCAAGGGAGAATAGATTCAGTTCAGCTAATCTCTCCT
>NC_092864.1:70614068-70616684 GCF_032062135.1 Pyxicephalus adspersus | reverse complement strand
TCACTCATAACCTCATCACATGCACGGCTCCAAGACTTCTCTAGAGCTGCCCCAATTCTCTGGAATGGTCTCCTCGTCCTATTCAGCTTGCTCCTACTTTCTGCTCATTTAAAAGAGCCCTCAAAACCCAACACTTCAACCTCACCTACCCGTCTACTTCTGTCTCCTAAACCCTCACTACTTCCCACCACTACATATCTCCCCTCCTATTGTGTGTGAAATTCCCCCTCCTCCTAGATTGTAAGCTCTTCGGGACAGGGTCCTCTTCTGGTGTCACTGTCTGTATCTGTCTGTCATTTGCAACCCCTATTTATTGTACAGCACTGTGTAATATGTTGGTGCTACATAAATCCTATTTAATAATAATATAAATGGTCTTAATTTTTCCCAGATCAACCAATGATTATAATAATATTATTTTTAATAAACAGGATTTATATAGCGCCAACATATTACGCAGCGCTGTACAATAAATAAGGATAACAAGACATTCATGCCAGAAATAAACCTCTGGGTCTTTGTTTCCTTGCTGTATAAGGTGTGAGGAATCCTCAGTGACTAGGAATGAGCAGGATATTACTTCCACCCTACTCTTAGATTGTAAGCTCTTCGGGTCAGGGTCCTCTCCTCCCCCAGTGTCACTGTCTGTATCTGCAAGCCCCATGCAATGTACAGCGCCGTGTAATATGTTGGCGCTATACAACTCCTGTTTATTAATAAGAAGAAATAGTGTCAGCAGCCCCAGACAATAGAGCAATGTCGCTGCCATGAGCCGTGGTGTGCTCCTACCTTTGTAGAGATTGGTGACAGCTGTAGCAGCGTTCTGAAAAGGTGCCCACAGTGACATTCCTTGTTGTTGGCACACGCGATCTGCAGGAAGACAAGGCTGGATGTAAATACACACAAACACTTCTCTCTATCGGCCATATTTGCTCGGCTTCGCCATTTTGCCCAGTCCCCACTTTGCAATCCCGGCTGCCAATTAGTCACAATAAAAAGCTGCAGCGCCATTTTGTATTCCGCTAACAACCCCAGACAGCCTTCCTTCCGCCGCCGATACGGGCTCCTTCCGGCCCGTCCAGAGACGGGAGTACACAGCTGTCATGTCCGATAGAAGGAAATTCAGCAAATGACAAGCGGCCCCGTAACATGAATAGGAAAGGCCCGCTTTTCTCTATGGTACTGACACTCCTTATTGGTTGCTATGGGTTACAACTCTATCACCTATCGAGGGTCAGAGGGCGGGGCTAAGTGCAGACACTCCGGTATGGGCTTCCGCCATTTTGTTTTTTTTTCCGGTGAGGGGCGCGGGGACCCCCTATTCTCCTTCCCTCACCCCACCCGGATTCTGACCTTTATAAAGCTGAGCCACGGCCGTGGCCGAGTTCTGGAAGAGGTGCCACAGCTTCTGCTGACTCTGCTCGGCCTCCTCTTCTATTGGCTCCTCCTGTTCGGCCTCGGCCAGACACTGCCGCTCCCATTTACTAAACCAATGCTCGGGTCCGTGCTCCTGAATCTCAGCCTCGCCCTCTTCTTTTTTCTCCTCCATTCTCCTCCACTCGGATTCTTTTCTTCCTCCGCCCGTTCGCTTGGAGGCTTCCCCTCCTCCTCCCTGATTAAATCCTAATTCCGTGGTTGCGCTATGCGTCCTAATTTCCGAATGGAGTCCCGAAGAAAATATGTCCAAAAAGCACGCGCACCGGTCAGCTAGCTCACCCCCATGGCTCCTCCATCCTGACTCTAAACAAACTGCATCTCTGACGCCACTGCCCCGACACTAATTGCTAGCGCTGCAAAGCTTGCTAGCTGCCCGGCCCCGCCCAATACCAACTTCTTCTTCCATCGGCTTCCGAGAGAACCGCCCACCACCTCCTTGGGCTCTTCACATTTGTCAAAATGACCCTACGAACTTTTGTTCTCGATATCTATTGGCTAGTGGAGCTGTAACTCACATTGTGTTGGGATCAAGTTTGGTTTCCTCGCACAGATGAAAATGCAATGCGCAAGCGCAGATAGAATGGCCACTGTGGTGGTGATATTTTGTGTTATATTCAAATATATATTTCTATTTTGAATTTATTATTACCTCCTGGGCGGTTCCTTTTTGTCTGGATTTATAAGTCTAAAGGCTGTACATTGTCTTTCATGAAAATTTGTTTTACATTAAAGGCCTGTAATTTCAAGGCATAACTCACCGAAATATGTCCAAACAAGGGTCTGAGTATAATAAAGTTTGAAACACAAAATCATGTCAAAATAATAAATAAATTTAATAATAAACTTTAAATAAAAAACATAAAAGTCTGTTTAAACAAGGGAGCATAAATAAATCAAAAATACTGAAACCAGTAATATAACCGTACAGTAGCATATATATATATATATATATAAATACATACATATAATGAGTAACCACCCGGGCGTTTAACCCGACCTTGGTTCGGGGTAAAAACACTTCCAGAAAGTGTTTACCCCAAACTTTTCTCAGGTGATTAGAAAAAGAAACAGCCGTCTCTTACCTGGTGCCGCTGTGATCATTCCATGTTCTGTTGTTCCATACGAGTTCTCCAGCGTCGTTCTCCATCTCCAGCGTCGGGTGTTTGCATGTACGTCTGC
>NC_092864.1:70602432-70613195 GCF_032062135.1 Pyxicephalus adspersus | reverse complement strand
CTTTTTTTATATTCATGATATCTACTCGACCCTTGTTCGGACATATTTCTGTAAGTTACAGGTCTACAATGTAAAAAAAATTCATGAAAAACAGTGTACGGCTTTTGGTACAGAAATCCAGACATCAGTGAAACACCCAGGTGGTTAATATGTATTGGATTCAATACAAAATAATTTGAGTTTCGGGATCAGGCGGGCAAGTCTTTATTCTTTATTTTATTAGCTACCCCGAGTGTGGCTCGGGGTTACCGCTCAGGAGGTAATAATCAGAGCTATTACTCAATAAGAGGAGATTTGACACCAAACTGTGATTAGTAATATTATGAAAGTAGTAGGTAATTATTGCATGAAGTAAAAATAAATTGTAAAATACTATTCTGAGTATTAGGTCAATACAAATAGCAATAAATGTGAATTTAAAATTTTATGTATGAAATATATTTTAAGAAAGAAAAATATATAGCATTGTACCAGAATATTTAGGTTAATCCATATCCTACAGATGCACATTATATGGAGTTGGTCATTACAGCCAATAAAGTGAACTTGTCAGTCACCCAAAATGATCCAAATGGAAGTTTCATGCAATAAAAGTGTCTTCTCCATTCCAGCACTGCAGGTTCTGCCAGACTCCTAAACATTATTCACTTCTGGGAGCATCCAATGCCGCTCTATGACCAACCACTCATTCTATTCTGTGAGGATGGAACCACACTGGCTTTCCAACATATCCAAGCAGTCCCAGAGGTACTGAATGCTAAAGAAGTTGATGGACAGACAAAAGTAAGTGACATGGCAACAGTAAGTGACAAAAGTAAGTGACAAAAAGTGCTGGATTTTCGAAAATTCCCGATTTTTTACAGTTATATATGCTGCATATATTTAACAGAAAATGTCTACCTGTACAGTCCTTTAAATGGTAGCTGAATCCATAATGGGGCTATACAGCAGCAATTTATGGAGTACAGCGCCATCAAAACATAAACAGCGGCTCCAGAGAACAGTGTAAATTTCAAAATGCACTCCGAAATCTATGCTGGAAATCTGAAGGAATCGGATCATCATGGCCGTATTTTTGAATGTCAACCTGTATAATAATTCTTCTGTTGCTCTAATATATAATATTTACACAAACTAAGGTGACAGGCCTCATTCAGAGTGAAACTAGGAAGTGGAAGTAAAAACAAAGCGGGACTAAACTAAAAATAAAAAAATGACACTTACCTTTAATTCCTTTAATTCCTCAATGGTGCTAGTCCTTCTCACAATCTGGTTCCGTGTCATCCTGGGATTTCTTTTTTTTCCTTTTATCTATTCTAAGGTCTTCTTCTTGTCTTCTTGCGTCACCCGAACTGGCTTTGCACAGGTGTGAGATCAGGTGGCACAGCCACTGTAAAGAGGAAAAAAAGAGAGCCGATCTCACTGTGCATGCATGAGATCAGCATCCCTTTCCACTTGGTGGAAAAAGGCCCCTTCTGGAAATGCCCGAGATCAGGGTATGCTCAGAAGGAGCAAGCCAGAGCCTCCCAGGATGCGTACCTTTCATCTCGCAGATCCCTCATTGGCGATGATCCTTCCTATGATCCGGTCCTGGCATTTCCTCTTTATCCCAGCGCAGAGGAAGCGCCAAGCTCTGCCATCTCCTGTCTTCTCTTCCATCTTCTTGCTATGTCACCCGATCTTGCACTGCGCAGGTGTGAGATCGGGTGACATAGCCGATGTGAAGGGGGAAAAAAAAAAAACAATCTCACTGCGCATGCCTGAGATCCCCATCTCTTTCCCCTTGGTGGAAAAATGCCCCTTCTGCGCATCCCTGAGTTTTGGGCATGCGCAGAGGGAGCAGCCAGAGTCTCCCGGGAAGCATGACGTAGGTATCCTGGGAGGCTCTGCGCTCCCATTAAGTCCTAACCTCTTGGGCGGTCCATTTCTGTTCAGGTTTATAATATTTCTCATTTTAGGCCTGTAATTCTTAGGCTTAACTCACCAAAATATGTCCAATATTTAATAAATGTAATATTAAACCTAATATAAAACAGTACAGTACCATTCATATATATATATATATATATATATATGTATATATATATATAAAAGAATCATTACTGTGTATTGGATTCAATGCAGTTATTTTGTATTGAATCCAACCCAAAATAATTTGAAATTCCCACCATGCCCCCTCGCACGGACCGATGCATGCATGCACGGACGTCACCGGGAACTGTCGGGGAACATCATCCCAATCGTCAAGGAACCGATCTTAGGAAGAGGACGCGGCCAGAGGATGGGATCAGATGGGCAGGACACCAAAGGACACCAGCGGGACCAGGTAAGTCTTTGTTCATTATTTTTTTAGCTACCCCAAGTGTGGCTGTTGTTTTTTACCCCGAGCCACACTCGGGGTTTCCGCTCAGAAGGTTAAAGACTTATAGGGGCAGTGCTGAAGAGTTGTCTATCCTTCTATGTAAAGTAAAAATGTTATGTTTAGGTACACTTTAACTTTACTTCTCCAGAACCCTCTTCCATACAGTCCCAAGTTGTCCTGGTTTCCTGCTTCATCACAGTGCAGGGGAAGCGCCGGGCGCTGCCATCTTTTTCCTTCTTCTTCTGTCACACAATCTTGCACAATATGCTCCACAGCCTCTTGCACTGATGTTCAGTATAATCTTGGTTGGGAAAACTTCTAGGCCCTTGCACACTCTCACAGGAAATGGATTCACTAATGGGATGGTAAAGACAGACATTGCAGATTTTCTGGATCGCCCAGTTCTCCGATGAAAGTCTATCTTCCCTTTAATCTTGAAGAACTTTAATAAATCAGTTTCAGTATGTCAAATCTAATAGAATAAGTGCCTATTTCAGCAAATAAATATTTCCATGTCAGAATACGAAGTAAGTATGTGAATTTGAAGCAAGAGTTCTGGAAGCCTTATTTGTAGCATTAGTCTAATGTACATCATCACCTTTGGGTCTAAGCATGTCTACTCCTATATTTACACACTATGAGCTAGTCATTGTGTGCAATTAACCTGCATTATGCACAATAGCTGCTTCCAGGATGGATATATTTTAGTATCATTTGATACCTTTCTCCTGAACCTGGTTGCCAGTGACATTCCCCTTTAGGTCCAGTAAACTACAGAGAAGTCAGTCAAAGCAGTCTCATGTCAGCTGCAGGCTTTACCCACAGTGGCCTGCTTGCAACTGCACATATCTCCCAACTCTCCCTGATTTATCGGGGCTCCCTCTCTTTCAGATCATACCTAAAGGTTGTTTAGTTCAACCTGTTCCTGGAAATTTCCTCCATATGATTCACAAGTCTTTGGCAGAAATGTACTCACCCTGCGGACATTTCCTTCAGCCTCCCCTTCTAGTTCAGTAGTTGCCACAATAGTCCACCAATCAAGTGTCTAGTAAATGGCCGAAAGTAGCCTGGCAAACTTGTTCATGACCTAGAAGACCTATTAATCTGAGAGAAACAGGCCACACAGAGCAGACGTTGAGATTAACAGCATCTTTTTAACCTTCCTTAATAAACCCCGATCAGTACAATATAAAAACTGTTATCTCTAAGTGTTGCTTTAAATTTTAATTCCCTGCCAGAGTACTGGTCAGTTTCTGGTAGGTAACGATCAGCCTTTTACCTTTATGACAGGGGTGGCAAACTCTGGCCGAAGGCCAAATTTGGCCCCCAAAGGAATTCTAAATATGAATTGCAGCTGGCCCGCCGCTGCATTGATATAGCGCCGCTACTACAATTCCCAGCATCACTCGCGTCTATAGACCAGCGACCTCTCTGCCTATGCGTGGCCTTGCATTGGACTGTTTTATAGATGCATGGAATTGTAGTAGCGGTGCTATTTCAGTGAAGAGGGAGATCCAGCCACTCATAGCATTAAGCCCCGCATTGGACTGTTTTATTGACGCAGGGAATTGTAGTAGGGGTGCTATTTCCCTAATTTAGGCTTGTTCCAATGAATGTTAAGCAAAACTTCTTTGTTTACACATGGAAAGGTTTTATATCTAATGAGAAGGAAAAACTTCCTCAATTTTTTCAATAAACTTCAAGTTTGGTCTGCCACTTTGTCTACGTTTTTAATTTTGGCCCTCTGTGTATTTGAGTTTGACACCCCTGCTTTATGTAAACTCTAAACTATCTGCCATGAGCACTTCTGGTTTCCAGGTTGTCAAATTCTGGCTGCCAGCAAGTAGAATATAAACCAGCTGGGTACTGAATCAGCACTGTTTCAGGGAAACAGTGCAAGGGAAACCTCTGGGAGTTTAACAGTCTCCAAAAAAGGGCCTGTTTTATACACTATGCTGTCATATAGAGGTTTGTTAGTAATTCCTGTATGGCAGACACTTTTTTTTAGATTTCATACTATCTATTGAAATGTGCAGTATAGACTGCAGAAATTAAGACATAACCTGGAATTGAATTCTTCAGTCCTTTGCTATTTAATATCAAATTTTTTGAAGCATGGACTAGATTCATTTCAGGTTTGCTACTTGACCCAGCTTCACTTATGAAAGTGTATCCTCTCCATGCTTGGAGAGCTTTAATAAATCAGGCCCATAATCCCGCCCCTGTTCAAAGCATTAGTCAGACCTCTGAAATAAGCATTGCCATTGTGGGCACAGGTTCACAAAAGAAGGTATTGTAGAACTGGAGAGAGTGCAAAGAAATACAACTAATACTAGTAAATTGAACCATTTTTTAAAAAAAATGTTTTTGCCTTCCTCTGGATCCAATGTGCATATATGTTTCTATCTGAAATATGCACATTTTATAGTATGTTTACTTTCCTTGATGTTGAACTCGATGGACTGTCTTTGTCATTGACCGAGATGACGACGCAAAAGAATTGAATGGACTGTTTTTCAAATGTAAATTTTACAAGTTTTACATACAGATGGTTGTGTCTCAGTCTTTCAAGCACCTTTCAATATGAACTCAGTAATTAGCATGGCAATGCAGAACAGCCAAATTCAAACCACAGACAAATCATCATAAAATAGTAAAGTAAATCTTTATTAATCTTATTGATCAAAGTACTTGAAGGTTGCAATCATGTTACACAGTTCAGAGGTGGTTATGACAAGATTTATTAATAATAATAAAATATTATCTTTCATTGGATATTATGGGGTAGCAGTGTGGCTCAGTGGTAGCACTATAGTCTTTGCAGCATTGAGTCCCAGGTTTGAATCACAGCCAGGACTCTATCTGCATAGAGTTTGCAGGTTCTCCCTGTGTTTGCGTGGGTTTCCTCTGGATACTCCAGTTTAATATTATTATTATTATTAAACAAGACTTATTTAGTTTCCTCTCACATTCCAAAAACATGCAGTTAGGTTATTTGGCTCCCCCCCCCCCCCCCCAATTGACCTTAGACTGTGTTAATGACATATGACTATAGTAGGGATATTAGATTGTGAACACCTTTGAGCAACGGCCTGTGACATGACTATGAACTTTGTACAGTGCTGCATATTATGTTGGTGCTATATAAATACTGTATATTGATAATAATAATTTTGAGTGCATTCTGTTCAGGTTCAGTGAGAGACTATATTCCCTACAAGGAAACTTTGTTCCAGTCAAAAGTTTGATTTGACAGTCATATGAGGGATGAGGAGGTAGTGTATTCACTTTGATGGTCCAAAGGTGTTAACAAGACAGTAACAGGTCTAAAACTGATGAAGGAGCCATTGGCTAAAAAAATATACAGTACTTGCTTCCTAGGCTGAAACAAAAATGTTTATTGGGAAATGCAAAGTCCATAAAGCAGACACCAGAGGCCAAGATACAAGATATCCAAATGTTTTTTTCTGGGAGTTCTGGGGAAACTCTGAAGAGTCTAGTACTCAACAAAACTTGCTAGAGAGGACAAAATTTTACCAACACATTTCACAACACATCACAGGAAATGGCATAAAACCCCACAGTAAAGGCAAAGTTTCACCGTCCAAGAGCACAGATGTTCGTCAAAGTGACCAATGAGTCCACACACTAGATACAATCGTTTGAACGATGCAGGGAGGGAAATGTAAAGGAGAAAGTGTACCGCAGACACATGCACAATCACTGAATGACACGATACTGTACACACGATATATAGTGAAAGATCGTTGGGGATAAGGACCCTGCTGGGGGATGCACCGGCCAGAGCCGTGCACCATGTTCCCCGTACAGTCCCCAGGCCCAGGGAAGTGGGCAGGCTGTGCCCCTGGACATAAGCCTCCCACTCTTCCATTGCAGGCTCAGATCTGCGATGGGAGAGTGGGCGGGGTTATTTTGTTATTACATCACTATGGGGGAGGTTTCTCCCCCTTTGCTTGACACCTGGCTCCCCACGCATGCGGGGTCAGGAGCGAGGAATTTTAGTGGGGACCAAAAAGATTGGCAACCGCTGTCCTAGAGTATATCTGGTGCGGGTGTGAGTAAAAAGGGAAATCCCTGGTAGGAGGATTAAAAATTGAAAAAAAGCATCTGTTTGCCGAATTTTTGCTGTCGAATGCAACAAAATTCGGGTCGGGTCTACCCGAATTCGAACAGCCATATTCGGGTCGAATATAGGGACAACCCGAATTCGAACATCAACACTATCTGTGAATAATTTCCTATAGAACAAGGTAGTTTCAAACCTCTCATTCCTGTCATGAAGGCCCGCAGTGAGGTCCTCCATGAGCATGTTGTTAAAAAGGTGAAACCACTGGGCTACAAAGGGGCAGGTGGGCAATCTCCAATTCAAGAGGATACATAGTTTAGCTGCAATCAGCAAATGCCTGACCATTGTGGTTTTATGAAATTTGAGTGATAGCTATGTTGTAGCAGGAAGAATGCAGGGTCGTCTGGCACCATGTAGTTCATGAAATTTTAAATAATCTCACGCAACCACAGTCTAGAATAGTCACAATACTGTACAGGACATGGAGCCAGGTAGGCGTATATGGCCAACAGGGCATGCCTATCTGAGCGCAACCCCGTATGAAGGGATTCTTTTGGGGTAGGTGGTTGACCAAAGCCTCAACTAGGGGGCAATGAAAGTTGGAAAAGGGCCACTTGCCTCATTCTCCACAGACCCAGTGGGTTTGGAGATCCCAGAATCGCCAGGTCCTGAATCTGAAGCCAGTCATTCCGATGCAGAAGGTGAGAAGCCCTACACACACCAGTTCGACTGAGATACACAAAGTGTGATACACAAAGAGGCTCTTCCTCCCCCTGTACAAATGCCAGGTTGTTCAGTAGTGAATGTAGTGGAGATGGGAGAGTGATCTGTTGGGTTGGGTAAACACCTTCTGGCAGACCCTCCATGTGGGACCCACTGTGGGGTGATCCTTGAGGGTGGCCACAGAGTACAGCCATGGACACACCTGCAGCTTCTCCTCGTTCCAGTCTGACAGATTGTTTAGAATTTAGAATGTTAGTGTTTAATTTTGTGCCCAGTCCACTACTCTGACCAGGTGGGATACTACTTAATACTTATAAAAATCCAGGACCCCCAACCCAACCTGGGACTAAACAATATTTGGGCCTCTACTTTCCCCAGATAAACTGGCATATACTCACTGGTACTCTATTAAAAAAAAGACTTGGGGATCCAGATTGGCAGAGATTGGAACAGATAGTGAAAGCGTGGCAACACAATATTGTAACCACTAGGATTCGCCCAAACCAGGATAAGGTAGTATATCTGCAGGATTGTAGGTCTACCCTAAATAGAGGGTTCAATTGGAAAATAAGGGGAAAAGCCCTAGTTAAATATATTCAGAGGTGTCTCAGTCCCTCTGGTGTCCATCTAAAGGAATATGATTTCTCTAACTGTGTACACAACAGAGCCAGGAGGGAAACATTCATTGCTTCAGATTTAGCATAAATGATTTTAAAGTTGGATAGGGGGCCATATAGAAGTAGTTCTTTCATTAGGTTGGTGGGGAGAAAATTGGGTTGGTGACCACAAACATGAGATTGTCAGTGAAAACGGCAATCATATGTTCACTGTCCCCAAACCTAAAGCCCATGATATCCAGATTAGCTCTAAATGCTCTTAGCAGGGGCTCCAGGATCAATAAAAAAAAAAGGTGGGAATAATTGGGTAGCTGTGTCGTGTTCAATTATGCATGGGAAAATACTCTGATATGAACCCATTGACAGGCACCACCGTCATAGGGCCAGAGTAAAGCAGAAGTAAACCGAGTGTATCCATGAGAGCATGTTAGGACCTAATCCTATGTGTAATAATGTTTGATACATAAATGTTCAGTTCACCCTGTCAGACACCTTCTCAGCATCAGTCGATAACAGAAAAGCTGGTGAGGGTCATGTGCTTGCCAAGTGTACATCTTGGTCACGCAGCAATCTTATGATGTCATCCTTGAGTTTGAAAACATGCATCTGCCAGATAACTTCCCTGGGATGCCTGGGATCAGATGACTTGGGACCCATGATCCTGTGTATATAGTCGATTTTGATTGGAGCATCTTTGGGTTTTGACAGTAAGGTATTAAAGATAGCAGTTCACGCCACATAGAGATCTTTAGTTTACACTGATTCAGACATTCCCCTAATGCATATGCTATTGCGCCTCCTCCAATTTTCAAGGCCATCTTGGTGAATAAGTAGCTCCTGTAGTTGCATGGATCCTAAGATCATCAGTGACTGCTTCCACTTCTGCTTCCACTATGCAATGTGTCATGTCATGTTTAAAAGTGGCTATGTGGGAATGTGGCTTGAATGGTGCCAAGATCTCCTAATTGCCTGCATTTACTGACTAAATAGGGTGCATTTTACCACAAAAATGCGCAAACAGGAGAGGCAGAGAGACTCTGGAGCAGTGACAGCCAAGGGGCACAGGGACCCTTCATGGAAATCCTCTCTCCACTGCTACTTATCCCCACAACCTTGGATACTCACCAGCCGGACAAGATGGCACCGGCACCTTTGGCTTTGCAACTTCCAACCCACATGGCTGGCTCCAGTTCTCGGCCATCTGAGCCAGCCAGCTCCCAATCCTCCAGCATGTTGCAGGCTGCCAAGAAGCCCCCTCAAACAGAGCGGCAAACACAGGACACAATATTGCAGCACACCACAGATACTCCACGCAGAAGCCTCCCCAGAGTCAGAAGACATCGACCAGTGAGTGACACCTTATTCTTTGATAGTACCTCTCTTCAGTCTGGCAATGGCTCTGGTTATAGGACTGGTGCTCAGTATTGGGGGAGGGCACCTGGCAAAAGCAGACTCCAGCATCTAGGGAGACCCCCTTATCCCCACATCTATGCCAACCTACCAATACTCCAATACCAGTGCAGGATGGAATGCCTGACATGCCTATTTGGCACGAAAACCTTCATGATATGCCCATTAAAAAGGCCATCTTGTCACTGAGGTTAAAGAAACCTGTAAAGCTAAAATACATTCAATGCGGGCAAATCTACATGACCTGGCAAATAAAGACGACACAGTGGATGAGGGTTTTTAAAGGAAGATATAATGCAGATAGCTTGGAACATGTGATTCATAGAGTTTGATGGCACTGTAGTGCAGTTGTTTCTGAATATATCGTAGATGACCTTTCTGTGGCATTTGACTCTTCAGCCATTACTTTTAAGGAAGGAAGGTCGGCTTTACTTCGACGACCACAAGACCTACCTCACTTTTGTTTAGCCTTAGGGCTCCCATGCCCCACAGTCCTATGTTGGTACCCACTACCAGTTTTCAAAGATCCAGACACAGATTGTTTTATTCATCTTTTATACAACCATCACGGGAGGACAGATCATTTAAGCAGGCAGGGATTAGGACCCACTATCTATCCCCCTCTCTCATTCCCTCTTCTTCCTTTTTGTGGACGTCCAAATGTCCCCTAACCCTTGTCTTTTGTATGTATGCTCTGGCAGGCAACAGGGCATCATTCCTTGGAAGGCACGAGAACAGTCAGATATACTGGCATTGCTAATTGAAAATTTTGGCTATTTGGGATTATAGAAACACATGTTTTATCAAGCTTTGTAATGGGATACTAAGCTATGTTTATGTTAAAAAATATACTGATGTACTAGTGCATAACTGAATCAACATAAACATGATGATATCCACAACCTATTATTTTCATCAATATCACAGACAACCCTTCGCCTTCTCTGTACTGAGTGTCTCTTGGATGATGCCTGTAATTATTGTAATGTTTACAAGCGTTCTCGTTGTGTCCTTTTATTTTGTTTATTTAATAAAAATTACATTTATAAATAAAGAGTTGCTATTTCAGAGCAAAAGGTGTCCTCCAAACTTTTCATAAAGCTTTCAATGCAGCTGATGGTGCGGATGGTGTGCCGCATGGTTTCCGTATCCCAATCTCCTTTTGTGCATGGAAGTCCATTTGTGCGGCTCTGTGATGCCAGAGTATTTCTGTCAGGGTTAGATGACATGGTAACTACGCAGGAAGGGCTCACCTGATGTGATGCTACTTCATGCTGCTTCATGCTGTTCCTGAGCCTTTCTAGCTGAAAGCTTCAGAGTGGAGGAAATCTCCTCTGAGCTGGGGGGAGAGTTTGACAGATCAGGGCTGGAGCTGCTCCCCAGCTAAGCTCCTGGATGCTGAGGGGCTCTCAGTGGAAGTGCCATCTTGGAAGTCGGCTGCCCGTTCACTTCCTGTGTTGCTGGTGTTAAATAAGGGCCGATAATATATGGCCATAAGCTAGGCCACGCCACCCACAATTTATAATTTTTAAATGATGAAGGTGATCTTTCATTTTTGTAATTT
>NC_092864.1:70563934-70601495 GCF_032062135.1 Pyxicephalus adspersus | reverse complement strand
TAAACGACATCGCCCCCCAAATCTGTATTGTGCTCCTTGCGGTTGCAAGGCGGACTTGGAGCACCGGATTTTTTCAAATACTATTATGCTATGCATTTGAGACTTTGACCTTTTGGTCAACTTTGCAGTCCTTGAATTGTCCTTCACAAACCTTCAGAGCTGGAGAAATCATGGCTAGCTTCTCTCCACCTGAACTCTATGCTCTGGTCCACTTCATATAGGGCTTTCTTCTTGCACCAATGTTGTGTACTAAGCAGATTTGGCTACGGTGGAGAAGGAAATTTGCCATTTTGTTTTCTCCTTTTAATCCTGTTTACCATCCTCTTTAGTTTTTTTTTTGTTATTTTTTAAAGTATTGTTGCTGTTGTTTACTTTTCTGTTGAATTGTATTTCACCTTTGTATAAAATAATAAAGATTCATTTATAAAAAAAAAAAAATCACCCATTACTACCACTGTCCTGGCCTGTGCAGCCCTATCTGTGCAGATAGTTGATTCTCTATCTCTTCTTTAGCACTGGAGGGCCCTACGGCATATTTCATTAGTTAACTGTATTTTTTACATCCCCATATGTAACTCCATTCATAATTTCTTAATATCATCACATGCTACATCAACAATTTCTTATTTCACATTCACTTTCAGATCACCTCCAGACACCACCATCTTTTGGTTTTACTCTGTTATTCCAAAAGAGAGTATAGTCAGAATTGTTAACAGCCCACTCATGTAAAGAACAAAGCCAGGATTTACAAATACCAACTAAGTCATTATGTTCTTATTCATTAAAGAGAAAGTAAACTGAAAAATGCCCAAAACAAAAAAAAAATACACTTACCTTCAATCCCATAGCGCAGTCGATCTGTTCGGAGGTGTCTACCATCTGGTTCTGCGTCGTCCCGGCATCCACCTCTGGGCCTGTGCGCCAGGTGCCGTATTCTTCTTCCTACGTCACCCGACCCAGGTGCGGGATCGAGTGACTTGGGTTGGAAAAAAACTTGCCGATCTCACTGCCCATGCGCAGAAGGAGCACCCAAAAGGCTTCCAGGATTCTGAAGGTATCCTGGGAGGCTTTGCGCTCCCATTCATTCTCGATCGCCTAGGCCATCGAGAATTAGGGGGTGGTGCTGCACCCTTTTTTTTTTTTTTTTTTTTTTAAAAGGGTGTTGCACTTAACAATAAAACAATCAAACAGATTTTTTACCTTACATAAAAGAGTTGTCTACCCTTTAAGTGAGTTTAGGTACACTTAAAGGCTTCCAACTCCCCAATTTTGCTTGTGAGACAGAGGTAGCAGTGACAGCAGTACCACCACCAGGTAGAAGGCAGATGAATGCTTTTAAATCAGTAAATATTTGCTTTGTCATAGACAGAGCATGCTGCAGGTAATACATGTAATCCTCAAGAGGGATGCAGAAGTCCTTAATGATCAAGAATGGTTTGACATTGACTGTTGCAGATGCACCCTTTAGTCACCACCACTTAATCTGCAGTGAACACACTTTCTATGCTGGCAATAGGCTCACACTAACATTAAACTCAGGGAGGTAGTACCTCTCCATCTGAAATCCTCTGGACCCCCTCTATATGGAGGGATATGGTTGGAGAAGGACTGACCCCACGCATTGATATATTCTGCTCTTCCTCTCTTGGAAGGTTCTCCTCTACACTTCAACCACTACATGCTCACCAACTTTAGACAAGAAAATATTGGAAAAAGTTACCTGGTCTGGCCTGGTGCTGATGTTGGGGTCAGAATTTGACATATAAAGCATGGAATCATCCTACCTTCCATGAATGGATTAGGCTGGTGGTGGTTTAATGTTGTGGGTGTTATGTTCTATCAGACTTCAGGCCTCTTAATACCAACAAAGGCTCTGTTAATACCAGCAAAGAATGATCAAGAATGGTTTGACATTGACTGTTGCAGATGCACCCTTTAGTCACCACCACTTAATCTGCAGTGAACACACTTTCTATGCTGGCAATAGGCTCACACTAACATTAAACTCAGGGAGGTAGTACCTCTCCATCTGAAATCCTCTGGACCCCCTCTATATGGAGGGATATGGTTGGAGAAGGACTGACCCCACGCATTGATATATTCTGCTCTTCCTCTCTTGGAAGGTTCTCCTCTACACTTCAACCACTACATGCTCACCAACTTTAGACAAGAAAATATTGGAAAAAGTTACCTGGTCTGGCCTGGTGCTGATGTTGGGGTCAGAATTTGACATATAAAGCATGGAATCATCCTACCTTCCATGAATGGATTAGGCTGGTGGTGGTTTAATGTTGTGGGTGTTATGTTCTATCAGACTTCAGGCCTCTTAATACCAACAAAGGCTCTGTTAATACCAGCAAAGATTACATAATCTTAAACTGGTTTCTTGAATATGGGGATGAGATCCCTGTACTCATATGGCCTCCACAGATTAACAGATCTAACTCCAATAGAGCAACTTTGAGATGTAGTAGAGAAGGTGAGTTGCATCATGGTTGTGCAATCCACAAATCTGCGGCAACTGCATTATGCTATGCCAATATGGACCAAGTTTTCTAAGGATTGTTTCTAGCACTGGGTTTTTTTATTGTTGAGGAAGGTTTTCATTTCATTGGCAAAGAAGATTCTTTAGGGGTCTTCCTATAAAATTAAATAGGTCTCATAGCAAAAGTAAAATGCCCTTGGAGTGGGTTTACCTACCCTTTAGCTCTTTAGTTTAACTTTTTTTTTTGAATGGGTGCATGGGAGAAGGAGAGGATGGTTACTTTAAAAAAGGAGAAAGAAAGAGCACTAGGATTGTTGGGTAGCCCAGCTCCAGTATTTAGTCATTAAAATAATTTCTTAATCCAAATATATTGTATTGAGAGGAATACAGAGGTAGCAATGACAACAGTACTAGCACCCAGTATAAGGCAGAGATCATGCTCCTAAATCAGTAAATATTATTGGTCAGTGGCACAACTGTTTGATGGTAAAGTCTGTGTACACTGCATAGGTAGGGTACTGATCAACTTGTGGTATAGAGCAGGGGTGGGCAAACTTTTATGGGCACTAGGCCATTTCAGGGGTGGGTGGGAGCACACTAGGCTGAGTCCTGCCCTAATGGCTCCGCACACCACCAGGGAACACCCCCTGAAGTCAAGTCCCTCTCCTCCGTATGCATGCAGAGGAGAGAGTTTACCTTCAGGGAGCATTCCCTATATACCGCGGCAGCGGAAGTATGAACCCCAGCCGCAGTAAATAGGGAAGCCACAGCAAGGAGCCGGCACTGGAACTCCGGCGGCTCCGGTAAATCCTAACGCCCTCCTAGCAGATCCCTCCGGCAACCCGCGACTCCGGAGCTGTGGGTTGCCGGCCAGCATTAGACCGAAACGAACTACCGGCTAGGCCGTATCTGGCCTAAAGGCCGGAGTTTGCCGACCCCTGGTATTGACTATAGAACTAAAGGTACTAATGGACCTTCAGGAGCCACCCAACATTTCCTATCGCTATTGTAGATGCAATCAACAAATCTAGTTTTTGATAGGCCTGATAACATGAGGTGATATATCTGGTGCTCCCACTCACTCTCTGGCTTTGCACTTTGAAAAAGTGTCATAATTCTAAAAAAAAAAATAAAAAGCAAGTCAAAAAAAGTCGAAGCAGAGTTCATGAAAAACATTTTACTCCACATGGCCACATCTATGTCAACATCAATATCTGCCAATATTTCTAATTCTTCCAAAAGTATTCATACAAAAGTCCTCAACCCAGGTGTGTTCCCAGCAATAAAAACAAGACCTGAACAGCAGAGTTGCAAAAGAAAAGTTGTGCAACGTCAGGAGTGTGTGTGAACACTTGAACACGCAATTCTTGATTTGCAACACAGGTTTCCTTGCAATATAAGTTTGAGCTAATATTCATAAGGCTCACGTATATTCATTATTATTCATAAGGTCCCACACAGAACACAGGTATTTATCTGCAATAAAAATAAGACTTTTTTTTATTAAGAAATAAAATGATAGCAGCACAGGAGTGCTAATGCACATGAATAGGCAATTGTTCACACAAAATGCAGCTGTTTCCTGGGGGTAGGGAGGTGCCAAAGATGAGCAAGGGTGGCAGCGATATAATTTTAATTAAAGCAACATTGAAATTACACCTTAAGACAATGACATGTGCAGCAGGATTTTGATTCGTTATCAATGGCTGTGTTATGAGTTCTGACATATTCTGCTTCTCCTGCTGGTGGCAATGAATACCTGATTTACCATGAACTTCCAACAGCAACCAGCAGGTGGCCTTTTTCAGGAAGAACTTATTATGCATGCTGCTGGGAGTTCTCTATTTGGGGAGTGCCCTTCCCTGAATCTTGGACAGATCCTCTGTGCTAATACCTGTTCCCTGCATTTTATCTCTGGTCCTCTTCTTGATCCCTGGCTCCTGCCCTGTTTCTGACCCTGTTCCAGTCCTGACCTGTTGTTTACCTCAGTGTTTTTCAACCTTTTTTGAGCCACGGCACGTTTTTTACAAAAAATTCTGCGGCACACCACAAATCAAAAATGATACAAAATGACACTCTGTAGCTAATACTCTTGTCTCAAAGAATAAACAAGGCAATTAAGCTACCTACTGCCACCCACTGACATGGAAGAGTATTACATTACTCTGCCAGTCACTACAGCAGAGACACTCGACAGAGGTAATTGGATAATTTCCCACGGTACATCTGAAAATCTCTTACGACACACTAGTGTGCTGCGGCACAGTGGTTGAAAATCACTGGTTTACCTGACAACAGTTTCTATACTGGTATATGTATTCATGTTAGTTTGTTAGGTAACTGTTTTGTTTTTACTGTGTCTGGGTTTATGTATTTCACATGTACATATTTGTACAATTCCCTCAATAGACATTTACTTCATTATCATCTATCTCACACATAGTTTTTACTGCTATTAGTGCTGCTATAACCTGCCCCACTGCTTGTGCAGTTTGTGACAGGCTGAATATTTTATGAATGTCAGTAGGTCCACACTGTAAGGGGACAGGAAGATTTGCCTCCTAATGACAAATCCTTAAAATAAATACCTTCTCAGGAACATGAATCATGGCAAACCAGTACAGCTCACACTTTTCTAGCTCAAGCTGTACACCCAGTAGCCTGTTCTTGCTTTTGTTAATGTGTCAGCCCTGAAACTAATGTAGTCACTAATGTTGTAAAGTTTAGACTCTGTCAGTGATAGGTGCCTGTTGACAACATTCACACTGTGGTTTCTTGTAGAACTTAACTAAATGAGCAATATTCTGGTCTAATTCAACTTTTACCTGGAACCAAACAGCAAAACTATCGTTGTATTTCTGTCAGGTGACCCCCCAGGAAGAGGTTTCACCATTGAAAGTGTGCCCAAACAATATTGGCCTTATGAAGCATGTCTTGGAATCCAGGGTATTAGATTTACAGGTACTCCCCGGGTTACATACCAGACAGGGACTGTAGGTTTGTTCTTAAGTTGAATTTGTATGTAAGTCAGAACAGGTTTATTATTTTAATAAATGCAATTAGCACAGATATTTGTCTCAACATATTATTAGGCAGTGTGGTGTCAGTTACTGTATAAAATCTTCACTGTCAGTGAATCACAAACAAAGCAAAAAAAAAAAACACTTTATGTAGCCTAGACATGTATTAACTTCTGGAGCAAGCTGTGCTTTAATATGCAAAAACGAAAAAAAACTGCAGAGTTTGTCTTGGTCATTAAAGTGTTACAAGATGTTGCAGAACAGCAAAAACTTCTTCTGCAAGTTGTGCAAACCGCCCCCTCCCCCCCAAGCCTCCGTCCTGCACAGGAAGATCAGGGAAGGCCCGTTCGTATGTCGGAGTCGTCTGTATGTCGGATGTCCTTAACTCAGGGATTACCCGTTTAGTGCTGTACAACAAGGTTTGGCACATGGGCCAGACAAGGGAAAAAGGTGATTTTTCTATTACCTGGCAGACAGAGGTCAATAGCTTTGTTCCGAAGTCAGGCAAAACCTTGTCTGGCTGAGGCTAAAATGGGGTCACCACGTGGCCTGGGCCTAAAATGCTTTCAGCAGCCTGAATCAGTATAGGTCGTGTCACCTGGGCATACAACTGAAGCACAAAATAGCTGCATGGGGTGTGCTTTTTGTTCCTTAAAAATGCATGGAATCTGAGGATTCACTCAAAATGGCCCTTTCTGCCCCCTTATTATACTTTTTTTATGTCATTGATTGCAGCTTGCATGTGGTGGTGGATGCATCAGGTAAAGGATGAGGGAGGGGTGGGGATGCAACAGCTACGTACACACATCAGATAGAAATTGTGGAAAAAGAATGATTAAAGATTATTTTGAACGACCATATAGCATACAATTCTGTACATGCTGTAACGATACCATCATTCTTTCATTGTACAGACAATAGATGTGATCGTTGAGAGGAAATGACTTAGAGAAGGAAGTGATATTGAGGAAATGAGGGATTGAGACAAAAAGAATTTGCTCACAAATGATCGGTCATTTTCTCAACAATTGTTCTTCCTGAACACTGTACAATCACTTCTCCCTGCAATATTCTTTTCCATGTGTTCTCATGAAAAGAAAGCAGCCTTGCTTCCCATGAGAATCTATGTATGCACAGACTGACCAAAGACTGATCCTGTGATCAAGTGGCCACTAGGACATGTCCATGCCCTTTGAAGATCTGTTAACCTTATTAAAGCAGACCTAAACTCAACATTTTTACTTTACATAGAAGGGTAGAAAACCACAGCAAAGAAGAGAAACAAGAGCGAAGAAGAAGACGGAATAGAGGGCAGAAGATGGCAGTGGCTGGCGCTTCCTTTGCACCGGGACAAAAAGAGGAATTCCAGGACGACGCTGGACCAGATTGTGGAAAGACCAGCGCTATCGAGGGATCTGCGGGATTTAAGGTAATGTTTTTTAAAAAAAATTTCAGTTCTGCTTTTAGTATCTTTTGATCTCATAAGACCCTCCCTATGCTTTCACAGCTATTTTTATGATCCTTTCTTGAACAGGTCAACTGACCAATATGAATCTCCCTCAATTTTGTGAATACTGTCACAAATTTGTATACTTAGAATAGATTTTTTGAATGTTAGCAATGAGTTATGTTAACCTGGTATGTCATTTCTATGCGACTGGTCTGTAAATCTGCCAATAAACCCCAATGGCTTGTCTCTGTCATTAATATTTATGGAGTGTCATCCAGGTTCTAAGCACTAATGACTGCGTCTGTGGTCTTGCAAGCTTGACACTGATGGGTGGCTTTCATCACAAGCGGGGGTGAGGTCAGTAGATTAAAGTACCACAGTTTAGGCACATAGATGCCCTTCATGCCAGCACCCGACTTCTGTGAAGCACCAACGTCACTGGGAAACCCCCGGAGCTTGTCGCTGCATTCGCCGACTGGAGATTGAGGAGGAAGGACGTGTCCCCAGGACCTTCGGGGATCAGCAGGACGCTGGGGAATGACAACAAAGCAAGGTAAGGTGGGGTTTTTTTTTAGTTAAAAGCTACCCAGAGTGTGACTCGGGATTACCGCTATTTGCAGGTAAAATTTACCCTGAGTCACACTCGGGAATACTGCTAGGGGGGTTAATTTCCCTTTTGAAAACTGTCCACAAACTCTGTATTTTGTGTTTGACATAATTACTGTTGGAAGCTGGATTGACAGCCTTGCACAGCTCCACCATTGCATCATGGGCCTTCATTTTCAGATGAGAAGACTACTCCCCAGACTTTACTTTCCACAGACATGGGTATGATCTACCTATATAGTATGCACGCTAAATGAACCTTCTCAGAAAGAATAATGAAACAAAGGCACACTGAAACCTTGTTACTGAACACGCAATCTTTCTTTCTGCAATACCCAGCAATCATTTGATTTCTTTGATGTAATTTCCTGTTTTCTCAGAATATGAAAACGTGGCAAAGAGAAAATACCATAGACACTGTCAGAGAAGGAGAGTAACACCCATGAGCCATTTAGAGATGGAAACCATGGTCAGCATCCTGGACAGGGCAGATTACGATGGCAAGGCTGCTGTATGTCCTCACCCTAATACCATAAAATAAATTGGAGTTCTGTCCACCAACTTCACAAAAGGTGGACAGATCTGGAAAAATGAAATAAAAGTACTGTTAGATAGGAAGCAACATTGTAAAGCTAAAAAACTGAAGGACAGCTAATATAGGTGTACATAGGGTACTAACAAGTAATAAGGATGGGTGAGGGAGAGGGATGCTGGTGGAGAGAGGAAGAATGTTACTATGCAAGGTGGTAACTTTGGTGCTTTCATGTTAAGTTGAAGTTCTTTAACACTTAGTAAAGGACCAAGGCCTTACTATTCTTTGGTAGCCCCCTAGGATAAAAAGGAGGTGTTCTGAACAACATATACAGTAGGTGCCAAGGTATTAAGGTATTCTTGGAGAATACTGCTGATGTAAAGTTGCTTCTCCGTTGACCATCTACTGAAAGAATATGGAAAGCACAGTCTCTTGATTAGATGAAAGTTTGGTGTAACCTTCGAGGCCAGGAATGGGCAACATAACTGCCCTGTATGGAAAAAAAAGTGGTTGAAGGCTCTTGAAGGTATTTAAGATAATCTCTAAAACTCTTCTAGTTGCAATGACAGCCACGAAAAGGGCTGCGTTTAGTGACAGCAGAGCTAGTGAGATCTTGACCCTGATCTGATTGTGTCTGATACAAGCAAAATGAAGCATAAGATTGGTCCCCTTCATTTGATCTAGCTTCCTGCCATAAGGAATTGAATGAATGAAGGTGTTGAGTGACCAACACTAACCGACGAACGATGAGACATCTGAACCCTGATCTTTCAGTGTATTGAAGTCCCAGACCTAAAGGAGTTCCAGAGTAAGTTACATTTGTGGGAACACTGCTCCAATAGTCCTTGACAAAGCCTTTGGTATTATGTAACGATGATGACCTTTAGACGAGACACATTATGAGAAACTGCTGGATTTCAATGAACTTTTCAGCAGTGACACGCAGCTAGAACCAGGAATCATAAAGGGATGGTAATTCCAAAAAGAAGGTCCCACAGAGTTCTGAAGTCTGATAGCAGGATTTAGAGTCCAGAGTGCTAGCCATTACATCATGGAACCCCTACTAGCAAGGACAAACCAAAAAAATATTTCAAAACTTGAATATGGATGGTATTGGTAATAGTTTTTATAGCTTTTTCAAGGAAGTGCTGAGAAGTTCCTGGCTTTGCTCAGAAAGAAGAGAGCCAGAGTTATGAAATAACACATTTATTCAACATATTCCCCCCGGAGACTGATGCACTTGGTACAGCGTAGTTGCAGCTTTTCTAGACGGTTCAAATAAAAGTCCTTTGGTTGGGCTGCAAACCAGCTCTTGGTAGCATCTTTGACGTCAGAAATGTCCTCAAAACGTTGCCCTTCAGGTGTTTCTTCAAATTTGGGAACAGATAATAGTCAGAAGGGGCCAGGTAAGGTGAGTAGGGGGGGATGGTGGACTAAATAGAAGCCCAGGGTGTTCAATTTGGCAGCCACAACGTTGGACGCGTGCGCAGGTGCATTGTTCTGCAAAAAAAGGATCCCTTTGGTCAACTTTCCACGGCGTTTCATCCTAATTGCCTCCTTCAGCTGGTCCAGGAGGTTAGCATAATACTGTCCGGGGATACTAGAGCCCTGAGGTAGGTAGTCCACCAACAGAATACCGTCTTTGTCCCAGAAAACGGATGCCATGACTTTTTTGGCCGATTTCTGGGTTTGGAACTTCTTCGGCCAAGGGACCCACTGTGGCGCCATTCCTTTGACTGTTCCTTGGTTTCAGGATCAGATGTGGAGCCAGGTTTCATCCTCAGTCACTAACCTAGCCAAAAAGTCCTGTGCAGCTTCAAAATGGGCCAAAATGGCTTTGGGTGCTTCAATTTGTTCCTTCTTCTGATCACTGTTCAAACATTTCAGCACCCACTTTGCTGAAAGCTTGCGCATGTCCAGGATAGTGGTGATAACAAACCCAACACGCTCCTGTGAGATGACAAGTATCTGGGCTATCTTTTTTGCGCATATTCGCCCGTCCTCAATAATCAGCTCATGGACAGCATCGCAGGTTGCCGGGTCAGTTGAGGTTGGGGGGAGCCCACTGCAGGGTTCATCTTCAATGGTGAAATGCCCAGTCTTGAAACGAGATATCCAGGTTTTGACAGTGCTGTAGGAAGGACACTTCTCCCCCAGTGATTGTGACATCTCAGTGTGAATGTCCTTTGCTGACTTTCCCCGGAGAAACAAAAACTTAATGATAGCCCATAACTCCCAACGACGTGAAACTTGCTTGTGCCTCTGCCATCACAGCTTCTCACTGAAAAAAAAACAGTTTTAAGAATCGCAAAGACCTGATATTTGCACAGTTACATACTAAGATATTAGGCTGTCATACCCCCCACACTCATTTTTCTATATCATCTGGAAGGGGGCAAAGCCAAGAACTGCTTAGCACCCCCTCGTATATGGGTTGTTAGGACCCATTCATGGCCGCTCCTTCAAGAAACACTTAAGGAACCTGTGAACCAAAAGCACCAGGGGAAACACAGCCCACTGTTGGCTCAACTGACCCCAGAGTTTGCTGCCAAGGAAAACCTTGAGACAAAGTTCCCCAGTTTGTAGTTTGAAGGATGCAATGGATCTATAGTGGAAGAACCACTGGCCCACAGTCGAACGATTTCTGATGTAAAGATCATTTTTTTGTTAACTACCATCCTTAAAAAAGGCAAAACAAAAAAAACTTTTTTATTTTGTATTTAAACGTTAAAGATATAGACTTAAAAAATAGATTTAAATATATTCATCTGACATTGTATTTCTGATTCTCAAAAGAATTTATTTTTCAGAGAGAATTGGTTGAAAAAAATAGAAGACCTTGGGAGGGCAATCTAGTTTCTGTATATTTGGGACTGTCCCCTTACAGGGTTGGATCAATATCCTGGAGCTATCTGCCCCAAACAAGTGCCCCCAGTTGTTTTTCTTGGCATCTGATATAATTGCTACCTAATCATTTAAAAGGTAAATTTGACCACTAAAAAGATCTTGTCAGTTCAATCACTACTTAATCCTGGTTTTCATTTCCCTTCTGGAAGGGTTGAGACCTCCATTGAGGCCCACTATGTCATAGTTAACAATATGTCATAGTTACCCTTGTGCCCATAATTTTAGGGTATCATGTCACTATGATTGACATTGGCTTGCAAGCATGTCAGATTCTTCCCAGAATGGTTGGCTAAATATGTTTATTCCAGACCAATGTTAGAACCATACCCTGGCCCCCAGATATACTAGGTCTGTGTGGGAAGAGCGAGACTCTTCTCTAAATTCATCATTCTCCCAATTCTTTCAATGGAGATAAAGGGATCTTTTAGGGCCCAATGGGGTAAAATTGTCAGAGTAATGATTTTAGGTCTTTTTGACCTAGAGAGGCCATATCTTTCAAAATGACCTTTGCGAAAACTCTGGAATACATGGATAGCCTGATTGATATAAGACTGCAAAAAAGGGTTGCATGCGAAGCAAAAGAAATTTCTGAAAGTCTAATTGATGAAAAGAAACCAATCAGACGGCAGTACCGCTTGAAAAAGCATTAAGGAAACTTCATTTCCAAAGAACTGCTTTTTGATTCATTGAGCCATTTCATATCTATGCCTGACATTATGCCCCAAGAGACAAGAAGCCGGGCTCACCTCTAAGGTGACCTTTAGCAACCATATAGGGGGGACTTCACCAGGATGGTGGACAGCCAGAGATTTATTAGAGCAAGTACCAAGGAGGAAAAAAGAAGGAATACTGGGTATATGGACCGCCTCTAGAGAATGGCAGTGGAAAGTGATCGAACCATCGTGGGCTGACATGGAGCAGTCAGGAAAAACATATTTGTATCTTCTGGTTTATTAATTTTATTATCAGAGAGACACAGAAGGAGAAAAGATATTTATTTTATACCTTGTGTACTGGTGTGTTGTAATGAACGTTCGTTTGTCAGGCATGTGCCGTTCTGTGCACTCTACATCCGTAAATGACTATACACATGGTAGATAGAGGCGATCATCGCACAAACTGATCCGTCCAGATTGTCGTTTGTTACAGGCATCATTTCGCATTCAACAGTGTCGTTGGCCTGTCATTAGACACAAATTGTATCAACAATTATCAAACAATTGGTTGTTTATAGTTCGTTTACAATGACTTATCTGACGTGTGTACATAGCTTAAAGCGTTCCTAAACTCAGAATTTTTACTTTACATAAAAGGATAGACTCTTTTATTTAAAGTAACAATTTTATTTGTTCAGGTTTTTTTTAAGTGCAGGAGATCAAGAATGAATGGGAGCGCAGAGCCTCCCGGGATACCGACGTTACGCATTCCGGGAAGCTCTTGGCTGCTCTTTCTGCGCATGCCTGAGATGCTCTGAGCCCTTTCAATAGTGAAAAAAATTGCCGATTTCACTGTGCAAGTTTTTTCCCAATCTATATCACCCAATCTTGCGCTTGCACAGTGCAAGATTTGGGTGACGTATGAAGAAGAAGGCGGAAGAAGATACCGGCGCCTGGCGCTCCCTCTGAGCCAGGACGAACGCGGATACCAGGTCTACAAAGGACCCAATGGAAGAAACCTCCCGATAGACTGATGGATTGAAATTGAGTATGATTTTATTGTTTTGGGTTAGTTTTGGGTTTACTTCTGCTTTAAGGAATGAGCAGGAAGAGGATTGTGAGCCTTTAGCTGCCAACCTGTTTCTATGGTACAATGCCATGTGCTTCTGCATGTATGTAGTACCCAACTGGCTAGGACTATTACCACTGCCTGTATACTTTAGACAGAGGCTGCATATCATGATGGTACCGTCAGCCATGGACACAGTAAGAAAGATCCATATGGCACAGTTCAACAGATTTGCTCTAGAGATAGCAGCTACTTCGCCAGTGCAGAGTAAAACATACAGCTTGCAAGTTGCCACCATCTTGTGCTACTGTCACACAGGGATAGACAGAGTCAATTTGCAGCAGCTGTTAGGGGGAGCTATGGAAAAAAAAAATATTGCTTTCTACCATTTTGAGCTACTGTGTGGTAGCTATAGGGACAATTTGTAGCAGCAATTCAGGAGAGTTGGGGGAAAAAATTCAATTCAGTTTGAAGCAGGAATTAGGGAGAGCAAGAAAAATCTAGTAACAAAAAAAAATTACAATAAAAACTAGCAAAAAAAAAAAAAAAAACAATGACAAAAACAACTACTACTGCTGCTAATTAGGAAAATAGGTTTGAAAAATCTAAAAACATGCAAATTGTGCAATGTGTCTCTACTAGTGCCGAGCCCCTTAGCTCCACTGAGCATTTACTATACACCTATCTGTTATTTGATTGCATTCCCAGACCAGCTCCTGTGCCCCTTGTCTCCCAGTCTATTGTTTCACTGCCTGTTCCCTTCTGCTGTTCCATTGTTCCCCTGTGTCTGCAGTGACCCTCTTGTCTCCTGTGTGTCCTGCATTCCCATGTCACCTGTGTCCCCGGTGTTCCTCCATATCTTCTGTGACCCTTGTCGCTTGTGCCTGTTTTCTGCAGTTCTGGCTCCTGACCCCTGGCTTTGTTCCTGACTTCTCTTTTCTGCTGCCTTCCTTGAACTCGGCCTTCTTTGACTATTCTCCCACTTGCTGATTTGGTAACACGCCGTTTCCTACTCACTCTGATGTGCTCAACGACTGCAACCTAGCAGCAGCCTGCAGTGCATCATCCTCACCACTAAAGGCTCTGGAGAAGACCAGGCTGCTGCTTAGATTCTGCACCTTTGCCCCTCTCAGGGCTCACACGACGACTGAGCAAGCCATGGTGCCCCCTGCAACAGAAGTAAGTCTAACAAAAGATGAGAAGCAACCAGTGGTTCCCAACTAAAATCAGAATTCACAAAACATATTTTTGGCAGCAGGAGAGAGGGCACCAGCAGGACCACTACACACCACCTCAAGTGGTAGCAGACATATAGAGGTCCTTTTATACATGTTTTCCCAAGGAAGTCGGAGGCTACCAGGCAAACCTCACCAATTGTGGACTGACTGGCTCATTCAGCACCTCGTCGCAGTGAGGAGATAAGGACAGTGAACAAGATACAGGTTCCAGGGTGCCTCTGCTTCTCCTCTAACACTCATAACCATTTTCACAGAGGGCACAGGTAATAAATCCCCAATTCTGTTCAATTAAAAAAAAGAGAAAAAACAAGAAAGAAAGAAAGTACATCTTTTGTGTGTTTTGGTAAGTATTAATGCAGATGTGTATACAGTAACGCTGTGGTTTTAAGTGTAGCTCCACTTTTGTTTGGGGGTAAACATCCCTTGTCCATTGCAAAGGTTTTACCAGCCATTGTTGCATTATTCCCAACTTCTGTGTAATTTTGTTTGCAAAGTGATTCCTGAATGGGAGTGTTGGTTCATTATAACCACCTGGTGCAGTTAGGCAAGTATCTTGTCAGTCTGAATTTATTATTATATTATGGTATTGGATGCCTAGAAATCCACATTAGATCAGACTTGTCAGTACGTTGGTGCCAGTCACTAGCAGCAGATCACATTGCTTGCTGTAAACTAGTGTTTGGGTTGGAAGGTCAAGCTATTTCATTGCCTAAAGTGGCGCTAAATGTAATCAGGGAGCAAGTAGGTTCTTTATTAAAGAAAGGGCATGCGATGACTTTCCAATATTTCACTACAATACCCATTGCCTATGGCTTTGGAAATGGATGTGACTTCTTTCCATGTGCTTGCAGTGGTCCCCGGTTGTCACCTGACAGTCACATGACCGGTCCCCTAGAAAGCCATAATGGTAATTTTAGCAGGAGCTCCAAAGGAGGAAAGAACTTTGGGATAACTTACAAGTGGTCCATGGGTCTAGCCAGGGTGCCCCCCAGTGGGGTCAGGAGAAGGACCCTGCTTGGGGGGCCACCGATCAGAACCACAGACCATGTACCCGGCATGGACACAACCTGCCCACTTTGCCATGGCAGGCTCAGACCTACGATGGGAGAGTAGGCCGGTTCTGGCATTATGATGTCACTCTGGGAGAAGTTTGTTCCCCTTTGAGTGAGACACGGCTCCCTGCACTTGCGCAATCTGGATTCCGCACATTTAGTGGTCCGTAGGTCTGAAAAGGTTGGCGACCATTGGCGTAGACTGAAGAGTTTTCCTTCTGGTGCCTAAATCATTGCTTGGGTGACAAAAACCTACAACTTGTCTAGCGGAGAGGTCCTTTCTGCCTTCAAAACACTGAAGTGTTGGGATGCTTTGAGCATTGGACCAGTGGGTTCTTTCAATCCCTGTCACTGTCCCTTCTCCTAGAAATCTAGATCCATGTAGTTCATAATGTATACTAGCATTGCAAGAACCGTGTCTCTCTATAGTTGGCTTTAAACTGTATTTATATCCACAGACACAACAGGAAATTCAAATCTCCCATATTAAGGAAAATTCATCCATAGATATTTGTCCCAGGGATGGGTTTCTTTATTTGTGTTTTCTTTTTCTCTTGGTCATTTCAGAGTGACAATGGTTACCTGCACAAATATTCTCTCTAATGGAGACCTAAACACCAATTAAAACTGTACAGGGGTGACTTGTCCTTTTCCAACATTCTCCAAAACTAAACCAAAAGTTTTGCTTAGAAATAGAATTAAATGGGAACAGGGGAATGTTCTGAAAGTCACAGAAAGCACGGGTGAATTGGAAAACTAACACAAACTAAAAGGAACAAACTGGCGCTCAACCCCACCCCAAAAAAACACCCCCTAAATTCCGCAAATCTGTCGGGAGGTTTATTTGGGTCCCGGGTCATCCTGGTGTCCGTTCTCAGCCCGGCGCTTCCTCTTCTCTCTTTTTCCGGCTTCTTCCTGCATCACCCGATTTCTCACTGCGCAGCAGTGCCTTCGGGTGACGTAGATGGAGAAAAAGATTGCTGGTCTCACTGCTCATGCATGAGATCAGCATTTTTTTCTTCCATTAAAGTAAGAACTCGTTCTTCCAAGATCTGGGCATGTGCAGAAGGAGCATATAGAGCCTCCTTGGATGCGTGACTTAGGTCCCGTGGTGATCGACAGAAAGGAGAGGTGCTGCAATTTTTACTTTAAAAAAAAAAAAGGGGGGGGGGGTTGTCAAAATTTCTACTTTATATAAAAGGGTAGAGTTTAGGTCAGCTTTAGGTATCTAACAGCATTTGTTTTAGGAATTCTAGGCAAGGCATATACAGAACCACTCTTGTCCCAGAAAGTCGTATATAGAACATCACTCGCTGTTTTAGTTTTGCATGAAAACAAAACACTTGTTAAAAGCCATGTAAGCATAAAAACAAACCTTTATAATGTTGTCTTTGCACCTAAAACATTGTATGTAGAGTGCCAAAGTTGCTACTCATGCTGGACGGCAAACTCATCTGCACTTGTACATCTGTTACATGGGGAATGGGGAGAATAGTAGATTAAAGAAGAAAGGATTGTTTTTGCTGTCGGTGCATCTCACAGAAAGTAACAAGGATGCTGCATTTCTAACATGATCAACTTTATATCATCTCTTTCAGAAACTCAATTGTTTTCTTACTAATACTATTACAAAGAATTGCCATGCTTTTAAATAGCAGTTGACAGGCTCTCAAGGAAATGTAGAGGACCCCATGATCCTTGGCAGCGTCTGATAAAAGAACCACTCGGTAGCACATCACATTCATATGTTCTCCTTGCCATTCCTAGGTGCATAGCAGTGAAAATGATGCGCCTGTTAGTGGCTAACTGCATGGTTGTCAACTTTTTCTCCTATAGCCTATAATGCACCAGTATGTTGGGGAAGATATTACCAAGAATTTACAACACAAAATAATTGTCTTCAAGGCAAAAATGGGGCAGTAGGTGGATCTATTTATCTCCCAAAATTCAAGCTACAGGTTGATAATGTAAATCCACAGCCAGAGAAGTGTGATACTTGCACATGGATGTTTATTGCCAGTCTACAGTCTTGTTTACCTAGCGCAAAGCTATACTAGCAGAGTAGCTATTGCTAAAGTTCTTTCACTGGGTCTTCCTTTCTTCATTCACCAATATGCAAATTAAAGTATTAGGTAAAACCTTTTAGTTTTTATTGCATTCCATTGCCCTGGATAGAGCTGTCACCAAAGTCATATTCTAAATCTCCACTATGTGAGGTTGTAATTCTGTGATAGTGATATATTTGTACACACATAAATAGAAAATTTTGAATAATCAATACTTCAGTAATCAACACGTTTTGCAGAATCTCCATTGCAATTCCTGATAAAGCAGACTTGTTTCTGCGAAACCAGGACTGTGATGTTTTACATTTATACTTTTTCTTGTGTCGATTTGGCCTTGAAATTCCCCACCTGCTCACCTTCCTTTCAATGTACCGGTATACCCATACAGGAGAAAAGCCCGTGCAAGATCAAAAGTAAGGTTGAAAATTAACTTCAATATTTGTAGTCAAAGTATTCAGTATATGACATCCTATGTGTTTTCATTGGCAACAAAATATGGGGCTATATACCATAACATACACTGATTAAAAGTTAATATAATAACTTCCATCGGGTCCCGCATCCTCCCGGCATCCGTCTACCAGCCGCCGTGCTAGGCGCCGCCATCTTCTCTCTGTTCTTCCTGGTTCTTCTTATGTCACCCAATGCAGGCACGAGATCAGGTGAGGTAGATGGGGAAAAAACTTGTCGATCTCTCTGCGCATGCGTGAAATTTGCAGTTTCTTTTACTTTTGGCGAAAGGACTGCCTCTGCGCATGCCTGAGCAGCCTGGGATGCGTAACGTAGGAATCCCGGGAGGCTTTGCGCTCCCATTCATTCTTGATCGCCTAGGCCAGGGCTCAGCAAAGTTTTATGGCCACTAGGCCATTTATTGGGTGGGCGGGAGCACACTAGGCTGGACCCGCACTAATGGCTCCACCCGCCACCAGGGAACACCCCCTGAAGTGAAATCCTTCTCCGTATGCATTGGGGAGGTAAATGCGGCCGCGGTAAATAGGGGAGCAACTGCAAGGGGGCAGCTCTGGTAGTTCCTAACGCCCCCTGGCTGATCTGCCGGCAACCAGTGGCTCCGGAGCTGCGGCTTGCCAACCAGCATTAGGCCGGATCGGCCACGGGGTGTTAGGCCAGAACGAACTACCGGCTAGGCCGTACCTGGCCTAAAGGCCAGAGTTTCCTGACCCCTGGCTCAGGCAATAGAGAATTACGGGTGTTCTGCTGCCCCCTCTTACTCTGTTATGTAAAGTGCAAATTCTCAGTGTAGGTTTAAGGGGCAGGTGATCATTTCTGTGATGAGGGTAAAAAGCCCCATATTTTTGGTGCCAATGAGAACAAATATCTATTTTTTGGGGTGTGTACCACAATGTGGTGATGCTCTAATTCCAGGCACCTACGTTCCCTTTATTGTATGACCTATGGTTTACATTGTAATGTATTATTACTTTTCTCCACATTCCCCTGCAGACCAAGCTGTTTTAGCAGCAATAATGACAGTTAATTGGGATGGAACATATAATGGTGCTGGTGTTCTTAAAACAGTGACACTCAACTTTTCTATCGTCTCTGGCCGTCTGGGAAATTTACCCCCTTAACTTGTCCTGGTGACAGAAATTTCAGCATTTTGGGTTGTGGCTAGGGCAAAAGAAAATATCCTTTGAGGGGGGTTCACCTGTTCCATTGCAACTGTGAGACGCTCACAGTGGGAAAATCTTTCTACTGGGAAGTAAACTGTAGAAAAATAAGCTGATGAGCAATCCCGTCCTTGTAACGCAAAAGGAAAAATGCATCTGTTGCCAAAACTGGAAAAAAGTGTTGGGCTTTTTGGCCTTTAATATGAGGCCTACTTAAAGTCGATTTAAAACGGTGACAATGCTGCTGCATGATTTGAATGAACAGTATTATACCAGCCTGTTAAAAAAAAAGTGGAGAATTCAATCTACTAGAAAAAAAAAGTTTTTTTTTTTGTCTATAAGTAGCAGCCAGATCCTCCCGTGATGCATGACCTTGGTATCCTTGCTCTGCACTCCCATTAAGTCTGGATCGCGATAAGTCATGACTTATAGGGATGGTGCTGCACCCCCCCTCCTTTTTTTTCTTAAACAAAAAAGGTTGTTGTTTACCATTCTATGTAAAAATGTTTAGTTTAGGTAAGCTTTAACAAATTGTGAGAGTTGATGAGAGCTTCCCATCTTCTATTTTGTGTAGATCTTTTATTAGTTTGGGATTTATTTCTTCATTTCTCATTTAATATTGACCCAACATTTATAAGAGTTTCATTTGATTTTGTATATATATATATATATATATATATTTATTACAGTAGAGCACAGGTTAATATTCCAAAATCCGGCAACCTCCAGACCTTGGACGTGAAGAATTTCCGAGAATTCCGGATTTTTGAATTGCCTGTATTGCTAATGTATTAGCGCCATTTAGTGGCAACTGGCAGAACTACACCCGAATGCAATCAGCTTCATGAATGCAAGGGCTATACATGCCGGGAAAAGGAAGGATCAGGATTTTTGAGTGTCAGCTTGTATATATGGCCTTTTGAGGGACAAAATCTCTTCAGATCAACCTTTGGTGAAAGCGGAGATTCTAGTTATACACAGTGCAAGGAATCATGGGACATGTAGTTTTTTTTTTTTTTTTTTAGACACCACCACTACTACTGCAAATTATTTTGTGTTTGTGTGATACTTTGTGACATTTTCACAAACTAACTCTACCTTTGACAGAATTTACCCCCTGTTTCTTACGTACTAATCGCACACAAGCCTTGAATATTGGCTTGGCTTTAAAAAATGTATGTAAATTCTAACAATGAACTTCTGGTAATGGTTAGTCTGTTAAATATGCCTTAAAAGTATTTTGATATAGTAAGTGAAACTTGTCATCTTAAAGCAGAAGTAAACTGAAAACAATAAAAATCACTTACCTTCAATCCCGCAGATCAGTCTGTCCGTCGGAAGGTTTCTTCCATTCGTTGTCCTCGTATCTGTCTTCAGCCCCGCGCAGAGGGAGCGCCGACATCTTCTTCTCTTTTCTTCTGCGTTCTTCCTACGTCACCTGATCTCAGACAGGCGCGAGTTTGGGTGACATGGATTGGGACAAAACTTTCCTATTGATGATATGCTCGGGCATGCGCTGAAGGAGCAGCCAGGACCCTCCCAGGGTACCTACGTCACACATCCGGGGAGACTCTTGGCTGCTCATTCTGCACTCCCATTCATTTTTTGTCTCCTAGGGTGGAAGGCTGTTGCACTTAAAAACTATCGAACAGAATTTTTACTTTAAATAAAAGGGTTTGAGTTTAGGTCTGCTTAATTACTTTCTGTGCTTTGTTTTTTTTTCTCCTGCAGTACAGTTTACTGAACCTAAGTAAAACACTCCATTTAAATGCTGATATACACAATCCAAATCCCCCCCCTTTTTTTTTTATAAAATATAAAAGGTGAGATTTTGCTGAATAATAAATAGGTGCTAAACTTTACAAACATAGTCTAAAAATTACTTTTCAATGGCAGTGTCGTCCATAGGTGTGCTTTAATACAACTCATTCATGTAGAGTTACTAAAAGCCTCAGCCCGAGAAATTCTTCTGTGTGTGCGCAATTCTCATTTACATATATAATATAATTCCAGGGCTTTTCAACTTCTAAAATAATCCCTACTAAAAACCCAGTGTATTTTGGATACATTTTAAAAGCTTGTGTACATGTTTGTTGAATCTGGAAGGAATGCAACACTGGTCATACAGCCTGAAATCTTCCATTCACACGGTGCCATTAAAGCAAATAGGAATCTGCTGATCTGCATTTAATGTTCCCTCTAAATACAGGAGGACAGTGTTGGTATGGTGAAATTAGTTAATTAGCTTTTGACTAAATTTCTGTAAAGGTGAAAATCATTGTACTAAAATCACTTTCTGTACATCACTAGCAGTAATCTCTCTTGTATACACTGTTGCCCTTAAACATGAAAGTTCCTCTCCAGAAGAAACATAAAAGTACAGAAAATTCCACGTAAGTTTGAAGTGAATTAGGATATGTTGACTTGTTTAGCTGGAGAAGGTTTTATCCTGCAACCAGGATCGCCCTCTGTACGTTGGGTTTTTTTGCTTTTATAGACTTTAAGCAGATCTAAACTATTTTCCAAAAAATAGTCAAACAGGTCTCTTCTCTATTGCAGAAGGGACAAGTGATGTCTTTTCTGCAATTAAATACATTTCCAGGGTTCTCCCCAGGCCCTTTTAGCTGGGCCCACCACCCGGCACTTTTCAGCACCCACCCAGCTGTTTTTGGGTGGTTATTAAAGAGTTGGGTCACAATACAGGGGCTGACACCCACCCACAATTTCTTCCCACCTGGCTTAAAAAAATTTCGGGTTTAGCACTGATTTCTCTGTTCACAATTTATTAATGACACCCACTTGTCTCCATTCTGCAGCTCTCCAGTCGTCTATTAGTTTTGATTGTACTGGCCAGGATGATGCAACTCTTACCAATTAGTTCACAGGATGTACTTATACTTATTTTTGCCTACATATACTGTATACTAACCTGACACACTAGTTATATGAGGTGCTATTCATAGTTTGGTCCAGGTTTCTTAAAGCAATCCTAATTAAACCTAATTTTTACTTAACATAAAAATCTAGAAAACCCTTTCATTGAAAGTAAAAAACATTTTTTAGGTCCAGCACCTTTTTTTATTATAAATAAATTCTGCAGCACTCCCCTTTCTGTCCTGATTGCAGCAGCATTCCCCACTGACCGGATAGTTCACTTCAAATACTCAATTCAATAAATCTGAACTCAAAAACTCGCTGAAATCTGTTCTGTAATAATATATATTAAAAGTACAGCTTAAATAGTCTATACAAGTTTTCGTCACATAGGCTGTCCTGATAATTCATAACTACTGATAGTCATGCAAAATGACATTGTAGTTTTCCTCCAGATTTTCATCTCTTGTTGCCTTATTTATAAGTGCTTTTAATTTCATAAACACATGCACTTAAAACAGGCTAAAGAGTACCTGTATAGTACCTACTTTAAGCACATTTTCTATAATAAAAGAATATTCTTGATTTAGAGAGAGAGAAAAATCCTTTATAGTCTGGCTCTCATACCTTGCTTTGAGAATTAACAAACATAAACTCCAGGCAGATAGAAAAATACATGATTTGCATTAAAAGCAAGTTTAATGCAGAGAATAATACAGAGATTTAATAATAAAGATTACAGAATAGAAATATTTAAGTACCTGCAACATTAAACTTGATTTATTTTTTGACATAAAGAATTCATTTAGGTAGGTTGGTAGTTTTAAACTTTATTTAGCGTAATGTTTCGGGACTTGTAAATATGCTTTTGTAGGTGTTAATTTCCTAAAAACCAGTTTTGAACAATACCCAATGTAAGTGGTTACCCAGTATCTTGGATGCACTTGTGAGGAAGAATTACAAATGAATGATGTTTCCACTTTCTATATACGCCTTTTTCTGGGCAAGTAAAAGCACTTAACAGCTTTGAACGTCTACTTGCATTTGGGATTGGATGCTAAACCGTTAGCACAGCCTGCTTGGTTTTTTTTTTTTTTCCCAAATTTTAATTCAGGTCATAAATGATGATCAGCATACTTGTACTGAATCAGAGTTTTGTGAAGTAGTAATGCCAAATACATAGCATGGTGATCTAGCACAGTCATTTTCAGAAGTTATCCACTGTTAGATTCTTGATGGCTGCCTGTGTTCTCTGGGGAGGTTTGAAGGTCATTGAAGCAGCTTCCACAATTGGCTGTTTTACCTAAAGTGTATCTAAACTCTTTTTAAATAAAGTAAAAATGTTGTTTTTATTTTTTTTTAAGTGCAACATCCTTGGAAAAAATGGGTGCAGCAGCACATCTTTAAGTCTTGCAAGCATCTTTAAATCGCTGCGATGATCAAGACATAATAAGGGCGCACAGAGCCTCCCGGGATACCTGGCTCTGGCTGCTCCTTCTGCCCAGGCCCTAATCCCAGGCATGGCAAGGGGAAAGAGATGCCGATCCCATGCATGCTCAGTGACACCGGCTCTTATTTTTTTTCCCCCTTTCACAGCGACTACGTCGTCTGATCCTGCACTGCGCAGACGCTAATGCAGTAAGAACATAAGAAGAGGGAAGGGAAGTTAAAGAAAACAAATATATATATATATATATATATATATATATATATATATATGCAGTTACATTTTTTTAAAGCCTCGCTTTTACATAATGCTAAAAAAGTGATGATAGGCCTGCTTTGATGGTTTTTGGATGGATTTGCTTGTTGCTGCAAAATTCCATCACGAGTCCGCCTCTTGCTAACCTGCAACCTTGATAGAAATATAGTATTAGGATATATGAATGCTGCAATTGCTGACCTCTCCTATAAATGATAGTGTGTTTTATTAAATTGAGGAAGTCAGTAATTATGAGTCAGTGACCTAAAACAAGTTTGCTAATTGTGATTTCTTACTTCACTCTGACCTCCTGGATTAGCAGTCGGGCATCTATCCTCCCTCAATTAAATGTTTGTTGTGGCAGCCTCCTTTTTATTATTAGTAGTTTTGCGCTACAAACTTGCTTTATTTGGATAGCTTTTTTTTATGTGATAGAAGAGGCAAATGTGTTAGCCTCCATTGCTATAACCTTGTGCTTTACCTGCAATTTTTGGAGGACAGCAGTATTTTTTTTTTGTTTTTTTTGTTTGTTTTTTTTTACAATAGGGCCTTGGTTATCTACTAAAGTTGTTTAGGCTTTCATTTGGAGTCTCAAATACTAAATATTATAGTTTACTGGGCAATACTTTTGTCTCTATACCTTATTGCCCCAATATAACTAAGGTTTATTGTTTCATGTCACATGAACCAGTTATATATAGACTTTGAATATTATATACAGATCATGAAGCTATAAGTGAAAGGTATACACATATTATCAATAATAAAAACTTGAAGTGGTATATGGCATTCAATAAACTGCTTTCAAAACTGTATTAAAAGGATACGTTTACTTTGATCACCTTCTGAGTTACCTAGTTGCTTTCTCATTCCAGCAATCTGTATTGTACAGTCCTTCCTCCCCATGCACCCATATTTAGTTATCTAGGACTAAAGCAACTCATTGGCCATTGACACGCATGTCTGATAGTGAGAAATAATTCCCTGGCCTTCGCTATTAGTGAACTCTTTTATAACATTTGAGGTGTAAATGTTTGAGATTGTTTCCTCTGTCCAACTTGTGGTGTTGTATAGGGCATTCTGCTTTCAGAAATGTACTTCTTTTTGAGAATTTTTTAGTAATGGGCCTAATGTTGTTTGTGCACCTAGCGTTTGTGAAATAGTCCGGCAGTGTTTTTGGGCAGAGGGTTAGTATGAGTGGTAGTTCAAATACATTTTAGCTAACTAGTTTGCTTCTCCAATTTTCAAATCTATTATCGAAATTGGTTCAAAGTGCCTATTTGATCTCTCAGCATGCTCACCAGGACATTTTGATAAGTTTGGTTGGCTGAGGGTGGTTAGGCACACAGGTGTTTGTGTGTTGTAGACCAGCGGTCGCTACCCGGTGGTCCCCAAGAAAATTTTGTCCCCGTACAGAATGCAGGCTCGGGGAAGTGGGCGGGGTGTGTCTCTTTACCGGTCCGGTACATTTAGTGGTCAGCTGGTCTGAAAAGGTTGGCGACCACTGTTATAGACAAATGACTATGGAAGTAGATGTTGCTGTCCTTTCAGTACCCAGTCTTTTGAATGTACATATAAAATAGACATTTCCTGATAAACGTTTAGACTTAATACTTTGACTAACCTAGGACAGGTATGCAGCTATGGAAAAAGTCCACATCTACTTATGTTCTGCATGAAAGTCATGCAAGTAACATTTTAAAAGGAGTGGTGAACAGTTGTAGTCTGTTCATACCCGGACTGTTTTCTCATAAAAGCTGGTACTGTTATTTTGCAGACTTACACACAAACTTAATATGCAATGTTTATGTTATTCAAACTGATGCTATTATTGTTTGTTGTTGTATCTGTATTTTATTATCTGTAAAAAGGAAAGAAAATACATTTGGAAAAAACTTAATATGTTATGTAAAAACGTTTTACTTCAGACCCGTCTTATGGCAGCAGCAATACTCAATTCTTGCATAAACTCATTTGTGACTGGTTCCTTATGATTTTACGTATCATATTTGTTTTGTGAAATTATAAAAAGGTTGAAAAGTGTATTTTGCATTTTATAATGTAGTTTCTCTTGTCTAAAAGTTTTGTGCATTTTCTGTGGACTTGGTGTTTAAGTACTTGCAAATTAAACAATATCTATGGTTCTTCCTTAGCTGGAGATGCTGATGACCCACCAAGAATAACTCCTAATCCAGTAATAAATGGAAATGTTGCTATGGCAGATGGTCACAATAATACAGAAGAAGATATGGAAGATGGTAAGTTTTGATTAAAGTGTGCAGTGATACGTACATTGAAAAGTAGGAAACCTGTAAGATTTGATTACCTACTTTTTTCTTTCTTGCACAAATTTCTCTAACTTCTCCACAGATGTCATTAATAAAAATGCCCAACCCATGAATTCTTTATAGTGAACCTGAATTCGGAAAGTAAAATGTACTAATAGAGAACATTTGCAAGTACAGTGTGTAAGGAGCACCCTTGGAAGACTTGTCATTTGTCTTGGATTATTGCTGAAAAAGTGTGCCTACTGCCTCATAGCTGTATATCTGCAGTGTTAAAGCCACGGCTACCTGCAATTGCTAGAACAACATACAGATTCCTATTTATTTTGTGGTGGCAATATCTATTCCTTAGTTACACTATTCTTTGCCCCTCACACCATTGCCTCATATGGGTGTAATCCCCCGTCTGTTCATAACTTACTGTATGAGTCTGTGCTTAATCTGCTTTTCTATGCTGCTTCTTGAATATTTCTCCATTAGTAATTAGATCAGCGTTCGTTAAGGAGGTAGTAGAGCTCTGTTACTTAACCAAGATCACCGCCTCAGCACATAGAAACAGGACAAGGGGAATGGGGAAAAATCTAATGGAGAGAGAGCAGATAATACCAGAGAAAATCATACGTGGACTTTGATGCATTTGTTATTTTTGTCTAAAAGGTGGCTATGAATAAGGCTTTTTAACTTTTATTCATGCATGAAACTAAGTTTATTATGTAAAAGATGCTAAATCACCTTTCCAGTGGTCTGTCTTCCTCCACGTTACTCATTCCTGGCTGACACTTAAACTTTGCAATTTGCTGAGCTCGTCACCTTGTAGTTACTTTAATGCAATAATTAAATAGGAATCCAGTATTCCATTATAATGAATTTTCCTTGAGTATGGGTCATACTTTGTTTTTTTGCAGCTAGGGGAGTTGCTCACTTTTGAGGGCATATGTTAGGTCAAGTTAGTGGTAGATAGATTTAGAGTTGTATATTGGATCATTGACATTTCCTAAATTGCCGAAATGATCCATTATTTGTCATTTTAAGTAGTTGTCTTTGCACAGGCTCTGAATGTTTCTTATGAATTTAATAAGTATGCTTCTATTTGCAGATACCAGTTGGCGATCAGAAGCAACATTTCAGTTCACCGTGGAACGCTTTAGTCGTCTCAGTGAATCTGTTCTGAGTCCTCCCTGCTTTGTGCGAAATCTCCCATGGAAAATAATGGTGATGCCACGGTTCTACCCCGATAGACCACATCAGAAAAGTGTGGGGTTTTTCCTTCAGTGCAATGCAGAATCTGACTCAACGTATGTGAATCTTGGTTTATTAAATGTTGTTGATTTTCTATTAAGCCTGATTCTGTTAACATTTTCTTTCATGCCATCAGAAGTTATTTTATCCTGTAATTTTTTGGGATATTACAGAAAAAGAAAACTTTAAAATTTGACATTGTACATTGTTTGTTTTATTCCTTTATATATTTATGTTGTTGTTTAGGTTATTAAATCTAGGCATGAGCAGTCTCTAAACTCGCCTTGTAGTGGCTTCCTGCACTGTAGATTAAATGTTCTTTTGTCTAGGAGGATTGGAATATGTACTATACATAACTTATTCTTTGGTGTTGCTTTCCTTCCTTTATTTTTTGATGGGTCAGCATCCTCAAGTACAATGCAGGTCTGCAGCTCCAGCAATTATAATGCGCATGTAGCGCTGCGACTGGTTGACCAGTGAAGGGAAGCCGGATCTGGGGATCTGAAGCGGAAGCTTGGTTAGGAAGATTAGCGTTTCACCCTTTTCCATTACCCCTAGACAAAATGAATTTAAAGCTGATTTTTAATCTGCTTTTACCCCCTCAATTAAAAAGAAGTTATATTAAACCTTTCTATTTTTATTACATATCCAATTACATTCACTGTACCGGGTGCTGTTATATGTGCCTAAAAATGAGTTTAGCGTGCAGCTTTAGGAATTTATTAAATGTTCTCTCTAGTACTCTTTGTGTGACATTGTGTTTACTGCTCTAAAGTTCTATTATTATGACTGTCACATCTGCGTTTATTTGGGAATATACATTTTTCTTGTATTAAAATGATCAGAAAGGTTTTTTGAAACATGTATCAGGTTTATTTTGTCTGATACTTGAGTTCTAGTGTTTTGTTGTTTTAGGGGTTTATAGGCCTAACAGTTGCTTTATATCACTTTGGGAAACTCGCACTGTGAGCTATAACCATCATTGGACATAGTAGTTTTTTTCCTCTCAATGTTTTTATCCTAACGTTTCTTGGGTAAAATGTAATGTAGACATTTCCTTTACCTGCCGGTTACATGGTCACTAGTGGTGGTGAACCTTTTGTATACAGCTAACTCATAGTTCTTATTCAGCAACATTAAACCCAAAAAGTCATGCAGCCTAATTATTGGACATTAAAAAACGATGCCATTAATTTTCACTTAGAAAAAATTGGTGTGCAAAGTATTTGTGTATTAGAAACTTATTTTAGATTTGTCCCATTTGCCAGTGTATAATGGGGAGTTTATGCAATGTAGAAATTCAGGTAACATGGATGCATACAATAGCTGCTAAATTGAACTGGGAATCTAATCATAAAATAAAACTCTGGTTACGGCCCATCTACTAATAGACATGCGTGTGGACAGATTGGTTGTACTTGCACCACAATCCACCCTTGTATGTCTGCGAGCAGATTTTTGATTGTTATAGTTCATAACTAGGCTTTTGACTGTTACATAAAGTCTGCTTTATTTCATTGTGAGCTTATTTAATTGATTGTGGCAGTTCACTTTGCTTAAATCTGTTTCATTCCTATTTGGTTTTAATTCATATGTTTTCTATCCAATTTTGCAGGTCATGGTCTTGTCATGCCCAGGCAGTGCTAAAGATAATCAATTATAAGGATGATGAAAAATCATTCAGTAGACGCATTAGTCACTTGTTCTTTCATAAGGAAAATGACTGGGGCTTTTCCAATTTCATGGCGTGGAGTGTAAGTATTTTTTATGTTTTTTGAAGTAATATTTAACATAGGTAAAAATCTGTGCTTTTTTCTGATGGATGACTGCAAAAATTACAATGAAAATAAAAGTTTAAACACTATTACACTTTCCAAACTGCTCTACAGTCTCTACATAAAATTTCTGTTCAGCTGCAGTGCTTAACCAAAAAAATATTTCAAGCTGGTTGGGAGGAAATTGTAAGCAGGTGGAAGCCCATGAGTTGTGACCAAACTTATCAGTACCCACCCAAAAACAGTCGGGTGGTTGCTGAAAAGTGCCAGGTAGTGGGGCCGCGGAGACCACTGAGCTGTTTAAACCGTTTCACAAACCAGTTTTTATTCTTCTGTCTCCTATCTCTTAGAGCTTCAGAAAGCCATGCATAAAGGTAATTGGTGGCTTCTAAGGTCTCCACCAAAATAGCTGTTTAGCAGATTGTCAACAAACTGGCAAAGCACATATAAAAACAGTAAAGACATCTGATATTTGCTGGTACTAATGATCTAAAATGAGTAAATACAGCCACTTGTAAATTCTTTCTGCAGATTATACTAATTTGACATGTGGATTGTTGCCTGGTCTGGGTCACTTCATGCATTCATTCTGTTTTTGCAAGTTTTTGTGGGCAATAAAGCAATATACATTTCTGGTTAATAGTTTTAGAACACCACCAATTCCCCAGTTTTTGAGTTTTTATTTTAATCGCATGTGTAAACCATGCGAGGATCAAAGAAGTTTGGGTAACCTAGAATGAAAAATGTAAATCTTTTTAATAACACCTTAAAGCTTGTTGCAGTACTTTGGCTAGCGAGTGTCTTATTCTCATTAAGATGTAATAGAGAAGCCTTTTTCGAGGACTTGTACTTGGTCACTCTCATTAGGGAGAAAATTTGGAGCATTGGGTGCAGGCCTTCTCAGTGGAGGTGTGCGTATATGTATAAAAACACACACGTGCCAGTTTTATTACTCCTTGCATCTTTAAAATGTTTTGGTTTTCTATGCACATGGGGGATGTGATATTGGAAGCCTGAATTGCCTTATTAGAACGTTTAGGGAAAAGTCATTTGTTTGGTGGAGCATAGAAAGTGTGTGTAAATCATAAGAAAAATAAACTGTTTAATAAAAAATTTTTAAACCTAGGTGTTTTTATAAAATGTGCTTGTTAGGGTAGAATTATCTTAACAATAATCCAAATAGTCCTTGAAAACTGTTTTAAGTAAGTGACTTGAATTTTGGTCAACAAACTTGTTTTAGATGTAGCGAGAAATTCAATACAGAATCCAATCAAAGATTGGAAGTTAGGGAGAATCTGTGAGATCCTGTCTGAGAGAAGACTACTAGTAATTGTGGGGTGGTAGTTATGTATCAGCTGATCTTTCCATGTTGGTAAGGCAGTTAAGAAGGGGTAAATCATCCTTCATTGTGGCCTTATTAATGTTGCTCTATAGATGGTGGAAGATCTTTGTGTTTGCTAGCCACAGCCTTATCATACACATATTTTATATACTTTATATAGAGATTGCAGTAGTGCTCCTGTATACAAGTCCTAAAGTGACTTTCCTAACAAAAGACAAGATGCTGAAAGGTGTGAGAAGCTGATAAAGGTGTTGCAGATTTGTATGTGCACTTGTCATCTGTACCTGTCAGTTTTTATATTATTTTTAATTAGACCTTTTGTGATTTGTGGCTTCTTTGGATTAGTCTAAATAAACTAAAATAGAAGTGGTCCTTGTTACTACATATCACTATTTCTTGTATTTTTAGGAAGTTACTGATCCAGATAAAGGCTTTATAGAAGATGATAAAGTCACCTTTGAAGTCTATGTCCAGGCTGATGCTCCCCATGGTGTAGCGTAAGTATTCAAGAATCACAGTTTGCTTGGTTTTTAATTTTCCCTCTCCCTTACCATAAATCTCACATTTCATCTCAAATTGTTTTACTTCAGCTGGGATTCAAAGAAGCACACTGGTTATGTTGGACTAAAGAATCAGGGAGCAACTTGTTACATGAACAGTTTGCTGCAGACGTTGTTTTTCACAAACCAACTCCGAAAGGTATTTTTTTTTATTTTATTTTATGATTTAAATATTTAAAACTAATGTGTCCTCTTTGTATGGTCAAAAAAATCAAAGCTCAGAAGTTAAACACACAACAGATTCCATGTCATTATTTATCAATAAATACAGCTTAATTGGAGAAGCTGTGTGTGGGGTAAAAAAAAACTTAACCCCATAACTAAATAGCTTTCGTCAGTTTTGCAATCCTAAACCATGCTGCCACGTTCTATTTAGACAGAACATGCTTTTTCTTGGCAATCCTTTCAAACAAGCCGTACTAATTGTATTGCCATGAACTTTCAACATTTTAACAAGCTGAGGCCTGTAGAGTCAGATGAAGCATCTGATATTTTGCCATTTATCTGAGCTTTGCATGGTCTAACCTTGGGCTGAATTTGATTTCCACTTATACTGCAATGCTGCATTCTGCAAATCAGATTTGTAGGCTGGTATACCACTATATTAGCTTTTTGGTTCCTACTATGACTATTGCACTACCCGGCAGTCACCAAAGCATTTTAGTAGGGTTCCTGCCTTTTATTACTGCCTATCCTGCAAAAGAACATCCCTATGCAGTGCATTGATCTCACTCTCGTAAGTTTCATGTGTATATTTGTTTGCATTGGTCCCTTCTAAGTTGATTTTTATAATTTTATTTTTTACCTGAAACTTGTGGCTTTGCAGGAGAGTATACTAAATAGAACAGCACATTCATCTGCTTCTTAGTTTCTGACACTCTAGTTGCAGGGATGTATAACCACTGGTCTGCTGTATATTTATTTATACTCAAGATTTTACAGTTGGTAAAGGGATTGTGAATATAGATGTATAAACAGATTTATATCCATATTTGCTAAATCTATACTGTAGTTGCTTTACAAAAAAGTCTCTGACGAGATATTCCCATATCAGTATGGGCTTTGTCTCAAACATTCAAATAATGGATGGGTCACTTTTACATGCAGCAAAGCAAAAAGCTTCAGTCGTCTGGCTACAAGGTATACAGCAGCCTACACAATATTGATAAGCAAAATTTGTTTCTAATCCTTATAAAAAGTACTTTTAATAGTATAATAATATTAACGTCTTCATATTTGTTTTTTAAAGTAACATGGAAACTTCTCTTTCCTGTAGTCTCCTACCTTCTGTAAACAGATGTGTTGCTTTATATGGCATCTTTCATTTTGTATACAATGACTGTAACATTAGAATAAGACAGCCAAGTGAAAATGTAAAAATAAAAGAAGCTATGTATGACTTTAATATAAGTAGTATGACTTTAATATTAAAGTTAGATGTTAAAAAAGGTTAACTGAGACTTTGTAATCTAACTTTGTTTTTGGTCTCCATCCCCCAAGGCTGTGTATATGATGCCTACAGAAGGTGATGATTCATCGAAGAGTGTTCCTCTTGCATTGCAGCGAGTATTTTATGAGTTACAGCACAGTGACAAGCCCGTGGGAACCAAGAAGTTAACAAAATCATTTGGGTATGTTGAAAACCCTTTATGAATGGTACATAGTTGTACAATAAATAGTTTTTGTTAAATTTCACTTTAGGAAGTCTTAAGCGTTATTATACAGGTTTGAGTTATTTTGGGATTCTAGATGTTTTTTGAAGTTTATTCCTATTTGTTTCTCTCGTCAATTCTATCAGTGCCACAATTTGAACAGTATCCCATATATTACAGTTTAAAAAAAAAAGTTACAAAAAATATCCTCATACCCACAACCAAATACAGAAAATCTACCTAAATGTGCTTATAACTCAACACAATGTCTCTCCATCAAGTACGCCAAACTTTTCTAATCTATACCAAAACCAAAAAGAAAAGGGGGAAAGGAAACGGTCCTGAATTCACACTTATATTATAGTACCACCACTCATATAGTCCTGGAGGACAAACTCTCCAGATATGCTGTTGAGGAATGAAACTTAATTCACGCCATCGGTTCCATAAATGTGTCCCCAGACTGCAGGTCGCAGTTAGATCTTTCATTATTTATAAGCCTATTGATTCTAGAGAACCACAAAGCAACCAAGGGGGTCTCTATCTAACACCATGGTACCGGTATACATGCTTTAGCTGCATTAACCAAACAAATCAACAAAGATTTACAGTATGTTTTACCAGTAAATTCAGCAAGATGGGAACAGGTAAAACTCAGGTGTCAAAGGGACATTATGTTCTGAAAATTTCTGTACAATTTGATGTACTTGATCCCAGGACGTTCCCAGGAAATATGGATGTGAGTGCCTAGACCTTCTTTATAACTCCAGCATCTATCTCAAGCTCTTTCCAAAATACTATTTAAGTCATTTCAGAACTCTATACCATCTAGTTAATGATTATTATCCCATTTCTTGATAGGAAATACTTAAAGCGTACCTAAACTCATAGTTTTCACTTTACTTAAAAGGGTAAATTAAGGTTTTCAGTCAGAGTACCTGCTTTCTTTAATGGGTGATACTAAGCAAAATGCTATAGCAGTCCAAGAACACTGTAGCTTTGATAAATTCAATGTCTCACCCCTGAAGTTCATCTCCAGAATTTTAGCACTGTATTGATGACCCCACAGTACTATTGTTTTACTTGACTTTCAAGACCTAATCTTTCCCTCTGATGTATGTGTCTCTGCATTAGAGATTGTGTATTCTTTTTATATCCCCATTCTTATTTTATTTAATTTCACATTCAAAGGTGGGAGACATTAGACAGCTTCATGCAACACGATGTTCAAGAATTATGCAGAGTGGTAAGTGAAAATATAGTATTTCATTTTGTTGTTTCCTTCTCAAAGTGCTCCTCACAAAAATAAAATAATCCAGTGACATTAACGTTGACGTTAGAAACCTACTTTGAGTAAGGATAGAAATTAATGTTCCCACTAGAAGTTATTTTTATAGTGTAGAAGAATCATGATCTGCTAGAGGCTTCTGACATAATATACCATGAAACATGCTCATTGTTAATTCCATGTACTATCAGCCTGAGCTAAAAACAATGCTTTAGCAAAGTCTAAAGTTACAGCAAAAAATGCAGACAAGCTATTTTTAAAGATTGTATTGTTTACACTGGCCTTGGCCAAGGATGGCAGCTCTTGGACAACATAAAAAGTACAGTAGTCGTATGAGATTTGTTTTTTTGTAAGGTTTCTTGGTAACCCTTTATGTTTCAAATCTAAACTCCAGGCAAGAAACAGTTATTTTACAAAGGATTTGTAGTTCTGTTCAGTCGTTCTTGTGAATAAGACACCCCTGCCATACAACATCGGCAAGGGTTTCACATTCTTACCATCTGCAACTCAACTTTATCATAAATACACCCTCGGCCTAATGAGTTCACACTTTAATAGCAACAAAGTGAAGCCCCTCACTTCCCAAATTTGAACTGCAGCAGAATTTGATTTATAACCTTCCCAATTTGAATAATAATTTATTACAGAAACGCAGGTACCTAAACTGGTTTCATTTAAAAATGTTAACTATATTTTTAATATAGAACAATGTCTTATAATTTAGGGGGGCAGTTGTAAGATTGTGTATAGATATACCGTTAAGTGCTGCGGGTGCCCAGGTTTCGTCATGTGGTGTTCATCATACATTCCGGAGATGCTCAAGAATGCTTTTTGACATACAGGTTTAGCTCCCAGAATCTGATCTAACATAATATAATCGATAATAAATTAGTTATAGTGATGGTCGTATCTTTGTATTGTATTGGTATTGTAACATGAAGGTGCATCCATCCTAAAAGAGTAAATCCATAAAAACATTTAATTTTTTGTTTTTATCTTTCAGTTATTAGATAATGTTGAAAATAAAATGAAAGGCACATGTGTTGAAGGAACTATTCCAAAATTATTCAGAGGAAAAATGGTGGTAAGTATTTGATATTTGATTTAAGCTAGGCATGATTTATAGTTTTTATTGCTAATATTTGTGTAATGTCTATGTCCATATTATGTTGTAAGCCGGACTAGTATAAAAATGTATGCTGAGAGTCTTGGGTACCCAGGGAGCTTCAAAACCCAAAAACCCTAATATTCAATTTACCGCACCTTCTAGCTGTGGTGAGAGCTGCCCTGTTCACAGTAAGCCCTGCTGTCATAGTTAATCATTAAAATAAAGAACCAAATAGCATTCTTCTAGATTGGTGCCTGGTAAAAACACTGCCACATCCCATAGATATAAACAGTACCAATCAAGCCTTGTAGAGGATTTAGAGCAGTAAACACACAATTTTCACAACTCTTTTAAAATGATATAATACAAATTTAATTTTCATTAATCCTAAAATACATAAAAAATAGGAACACAGGAATCTGATCACCATCTATCATGTGTAGTAATAGTTGCTGATTGTCACATGGAATCTATATAAATTTCTACATGTTTCGTTTCAGGAGGTCCAGAAAACATCCCTTTAAAAATAATTATATCGGGCAATCCACTCAAAATATCAAACAGTATTTACAAAAACATTTTTCCATATACCTTTATATTGTTTTATATGAAGACGGTTTTTTTAACAATATAAAGGTATATGTGAAAAATTGTTTTTAAAAATTTTTGCTTAATCTTTTGAGTAAATCACCTGATATAATTCAGGAAGTTCTCTGGACCTGATGAAGCGGACTTTATGGCCGTGAAACGCATAGAGATTATCATCCAGAGATTCCATCTGACATTTTGTAACTATTTACTACACGTGATAAATGGTGTTCTGATTCCCGTGCTATTTTTATGTATTTTATGATGAATACAAATGATGATTTTGGTGCTCCCCATGAAGGTGCATAAAGATATTTAAAGGCGTACTCTGACATCTGAATTTTATTCCTACGCCTATTTAGAGCGAAGCTAAACTCAGTGGGTGGTATTGAACTCCTGCTACAATTAGTTAGTATGCACAGCATATATTCCAGTTATAGCACATACTTATCCTGTGGTCCAGGACATTGCATGTCTCTTTTGCTAATTGTAATAATTCATAGTGTTTTTGCTTTTTCAGTTTAGGTCTGCTTTAAGCATGCTTTAATTTGCTCACAAGTACAACAGAGGATAGTTTTATTTATTAAAACTAGAGATATTAAAAATAAAAACTGTCCCTTGCCTTATGATATTTGCCTGATATTGAGTGAGGTCTTTTTTTTTTTCCCTCCCTCCAGTCCTACATACAGTGTAAGCATGTAGACTACCGGTCTGAACGGATAGAAGACTACTATGATATACAGCTGAGTATAAAAGGAAAGAAAAATAGTGAGTACAATTTTTTTTGTGTGTGCCATAGACTTGGATAGGTGTTTACCATGTTAGATCATTCACCTGCTTAGTTAACACAAGTTCACCTATTATACAAATTAGCAGAAGTACGAGGGGGTGCTGAGAAGTTCCTGGCTTTGCCCAGAGAGAAGAAAGTTAGAGTTATGAAATCACACATACATTTAACATATTCCCCCCTGAGACTGATGCACTTGGTACAGCCTAGTTGCAGCTTTTCTAGACCGCTCAAATAAAAGTCCTTTGGTTGGGCCGCAAATCAGCTCTCAGCAGCATCTTTGACGTCAGAGATGTCTTGAAAACGTTGCCCCTTCAGGTGTTTCTTCAAATTTGGGAACAGATAATAGTCTGAAGCGGCCAGGTCAGGTGAGTAGGGAGTTTAGTTGGCCAGATGGAAACCAAGGGTGTTCAATTTGGCAGCCACAACGTTACGCAATATTGAGACATGTGCACAACTTCATTGTCCTGCAAAAAAAAAAGGAACCCTTTGGTCAACTTTCCACAGAGTTTTGTCTTAATTGCCTCCTTCAGCTGGCCCAGGAGGTTAGTATAATACTCTCCGGTGATACTAGAGTGCTGAGGTAGGTAGTCCACCATTAGAATACTGTCGCTGTCCCAGAAAACTGATGCCATGACTTTTAACAGGTTTCTGGGTTCAGAACTTCTTCGGCTGAGGGCACCCGCTGTGGCGCCATTCCTTTGACTGTTCCTTGGTTTCAGGATCATAGATGTGGCGCCAGGTTTCATCCTCAGTCACTAACCTAGCCAAAAAGTCCTGTGCAGCTTCAAAATGGGCCAAAACGGCTTTCGATGCTTTAACTCGTTCCTTCTTCTGATTACTGTTCAAACATTTTGGCACCCACTTCGCTGAAAGCTTGCCATGTCTAGGATAGTGGTGATAACAAACCCAACATGGTGCCGTGAGAAGTCAAGTATCTGGGCTATCTTTTTTGTGGATATTCGCCGGTCCCCAATAATCAGCTCATGGACAGCATCGCAGGTTGCCGGGTCAGTTGAGGTTGGGGGGTGCCCACTGCGGGGCTCATCTACAATGGTGAAATGCCCATTCTTGAAACGAGATATCCAGTTTTTGACAGTGCTGTAGGAAGGACACTTTGGCCCCCAGTATTTGTGACATCTCAGTATGAATGTTCTATGCTGACTTTCCCTGGAGAAACAAAAACTTCATGACGGCCTGTAACTCCAACAACGTGAAACTTACTTGTGCCTCTGCCATCACAGCTTCTCACTGAAAGCAAAAACAGTTTTAGGAATCACAAAGACCTGATATTTGCACAGTTACATACTAAGAAATTAGGCTATCATATGCCCCCACACTCATTTTTCTATTTCACCTGGAAGGGGGCAAAGCCAGGAACTTCTCAGCACCCTTTGTGTTCAAGTAATCAATAACTTTGATTTACACAGAAGTAAATTGATAATTGTTGGGTCAATGCTGACATTTGTCCAATTGTGGTGCCAAAAGTAGGATAGTTGACACTTGAATAAACTTTCACATTAGTGGAAAATCATGGTCCACAGGGTTTATCCATATACAAAATTGGTGAGAAATATTGTATTCATCCTATCCTGTGGGTATTTGAACAAGGCAAACAGAGGGAAAAAAAACGTGTATATCAGAAGTGC
>NC_092864.1:70534375-70563007 GCF_032062135.1 Pyxicephalus adspersus | reverse complement strand
TCCCTGATGAGAATGATGCATGTAGTGTGCAGTTGTTAGCCTTTTATTACTGGGTACCCCTCAGTTTTCTAAATAGTGGAATCAGTCAGCTGGAAAGCAGCCCAGCAGATTGGTGTGGATCATTTAGTGAAGCTTCTAGAAGACCTAGAATGCCCAGATTCCAATCATGCTACCATTCTTTCCCTGCAGAATGTGTTTTTGATCTTCAGAGACCTCCTAGCTTGAGGCTGCATTGATGGTCAGGGTCTGTCATTTAGTTTTGTATTTATCTTCCTTATCCTAAATAGCATTTTTGAGTAAAAACAAACTGCTGCTTTCCATTCGTAGCTCAAAGGGGCCATGTTGGCCCTCATTGATGTGGACTATATGAGGTCTAGAAAACTTAAGGGCTTTCTGAGCCCCTGTTTTTGATACCATTCCTTATGGAGAATGCAAACAGCCTGATATACCTTTGCTACCCAAATATTTTTTAGGGGGCCGGAGGGTCCTTTTTTTTAAGAAGGAGTCCTTTAATTTCTTTATGATTTACTTATAATGGACCGACCTGATGTCAACGAGTTCACAATGTTTAGTGCCATGTGTTCCAGTGCTTAGGGATCCTGCTTAAGAGCAGATAGCGGCTTCTTGCCTTATTTTGTGGATGGCTCTGCTCTCTATTCCCATGTGCAGAAAACTCTTGCTGTGTATCTTGCAACGAAGTGGTTTCTCGAGTGAGTTTTCCTATATATTGGATACCTTCTGTATCTAAGGTTATGGTTTGTTACAACCATTTCTTTGTGACTTCAACATGATTTAAAAACAACTGGCGCTTGTTTGTCCCTTTTGGCTTAGTCTACGTCTTTTTAGATGTTTCCTTAACGTGGCTGCTTTCTAGGATAAGCTTAAATTCGCAGGCTGACTTTGTAGGCACTGGTTACTGCATATTGTGTACACCCACACCCCTGGTTAAGTTTTGGTTACTTGTAGCTATGTGCACTATGTGAAAATTTCAAGTCATTAGCACCAAAGTTTAGGAAATATGAAGGTTTTTTAATCTGCAGAATATAACCAGGAGCCTTTACACACACACATTTGTACAAAAAGTACTGTTCTTGAAACAACCTTAACTGTGTGTTATAGACTTTGATTACTATTGTGACATTTGAAAGCTAATTTTTTTGTTTGTTTTTTTTTTTTTAGGAAGCAGAGAAAGGTGTTAAATTCCTAACATTACCACCTGTATTGCACCTTCAACTCATGCGATTTATGTATGATCCTCAAACAGATCAAAATATAAAGATTAATGACAGGTAATTCATGGTTATTTCCTATAAATGATTTAAACTTTAAGTTTCTTTTGCATTGTTGATATGTTACATTTTTGCAAAGATTACTTTGGTGGATATACCTGTTTGATGAGTGAAGCCATGTTACTTGTGATAGGGCAGCCCCTTCAATTTAAATCGGCTTCCTAGTGTACCACTACACACATAAGTCAAGCTATCTTTGCTTTTGAAAGCTCTTCACTTGTAAGGTACATTTTGGGTGGCATTAAAATTAATGGCAACTTCACACACCAATGTCTTTGAATGCACAGGGGTTTATACTGTTGCTACTGCTACTCCAACGCCCGACCCTGATAAATACTGCTGAAAATATCAGTGAATACTGAATCAACACCGTATTCCACCAAACTAGTTAAACATCTGGTATATCAATATGTTCAGTTAGGAAAGGTAAGTGATTGAAGGTAAAAAAAAAACTGCTTTGGTGCAAATGAAAGCAACAACAGATGGGACATAAGGAGCAACAACACAAACTCTTAAATAGTGAATGATTATGCTTCAGACCATTTCTCTCTGATATTTTTTTTTTTAATCAGTCTTACATTTAATTGGTGCCCTTGTCACTAATGATACTTTCCAATAGTATGAAGTGGTAAATTCCCTAAGGTTGTACTGGTACTCCAAATCCTCTAGGAAGGCATGCCCATACACGTTATCACAAGGAGGTTTCTGTCTTTACCAGCACAGTCAAAGAATAGGCCATATTAAACGATTTGATCACACAAATTTGATCTAGGACTTCAGTTTTGTTTTACTTTGATTTTTAGTGTGCTTTTTGAAACCTGTCCTTGGTGGGTTAAGTAATACCCTGGTTAGATTCTAGAAACTGAATTAAATTGTGCCTTTGACCCTTAGTTGCTAAAGAGGCCCAGGACTAAAGACCAGCCTTTCTTTTCCCACACCTCTGCTAGATATTCCCTAACATATAGTGACCAATAGGAAGTCACAGGTGTGGTTAAAGTTTAACCATCAAAGTCGTGGTCATCATAGAGCTTCCTTGGTTTTGATATCCCAGCTTTGTGTTAATACAAAAAAAAGTCATTTGCATGCAGATAAATGCTGCGATGAATGTTTACCAAAAGTAAATTAATGTGTTGTTCAAAGTTAAATATTATTTGTCATATTTAGAGTACATAGTGACTGGAGCTTTTACCTTCATTTTGGTTCTTTCATCTTTTGTTAGGTTTGAATTTCCAGAACAATTACCACTGGATGAATTCTTGCAAAAGCCTGATGTCAAGGACCCAGCAAACTACATACTGCATGCCGTGTTGGTGCACAGTGGGGACAACCATGGAGGTCATTATGTTGTTTATCTGAATCCCAAAGGAGAAGGCAAAGTATGTGTTTTCCCAAATATATACTGAAAACCTATTCACTCTAGCTTTCATTATACTTCCTGTTATTAAGTCATTGAATTTGTAACCACAATTTTGGCTTTGTATATAAATGAAGGTTTTATTTAGCTGGTATTACCTTTTGGGCAAGTTAATCTTGTGAAACCATTTGTGATTTAAGTGTATTTAAAACAGCTGTTCCTCTGGACCTAAGCAATTTCCTGTTTGTAAACAACTGTAGTATGACTTCATAAATTGGCGTCCTGTAAACCTACTGTATTTTTTTTTATTTTTACATATTTTCACTGTGTAGGGTAAATAATTGGTAGTCATTTTGGCAGGGTTGCTGGATAATTTCAAGAAAACCAGGTAGCCAATTCACTTAAGAAATTACTTTTGAATCCTGGCTTTTTAGCTACTTTTTCCACTGATGCCAGTAGATTATCAAGTTCCCTGACTTCTTGAAATTTTCTACTAGCTTTAAGTTTTTACCTGTGGGCTCTGATTTTTTAGGAATATTTTGTCCTCACTTGACTTTTGGATTAGGAAACTGCTTTTAAATGGAGGACAGCTTGGAGCCCATTATCTGCAGATATTCTTCTAAACAATGTTTTTCTCTCTAAAATAGATAACTACTGGAGGCATTAACACTGACGTATGTGATCAGGATACGGGCAATGGACAGGTAGTTAATGAATATAAGTATTGCTGCTGTAAAGCATTGATAAATGTATATGGCAGTTTAGCACTGTAGTGTGCAGTGGTCTGGTAGTTTTTCAAGTTAATTTTCCTCATATGACAATCTTAAAAAGTAACCCGGCAGGATAGAAATGTTGGGGTTTCTGTTGCTGACCTGTTCTGTAGTGTGTCAGCTCAAGGTCTCTCATCATCCACCCCTCACTAATTGAGTATCCGAACAAGTATGTGCATAATATGGGTATTTGGACACCTAACTGGCTGCTGTTTGCCATGGGCCGATTGTTCCCTAGGTGCTACTTAATGCCTGGCTCATGTACTCAATAAGCAGAGGAAAAAAAGATGACAGACCAAGAGCTTGCTTTATAAACAAGTCAGCAGTGCCAACTTTCATGTCTTATTCTGTCAGGTTTCCTCTTAAAGGAAATTGTTATCAAGTACAATACTATCCTAAAAGTTTCTAAATAAAGCAGGTATTCTGTTTTTGGGCCATCTTCCTTTTGTAGACAAAGTTGTTGATGCAGATAAACAGAAGTAAAAAAATATTCTATCAGTCTGCTAAAACAAGTATTGTGCCTGCTGACAGTCCTTTTAACCTAAAGGATTATCCTGCCTACCAAATAGGATAGGTACTGTAGCATTTAGAAAGCCCTGTCCTAGTACAACATTCATCCAGCAAATTTACATTATCTTCTGCCAGAGCTCTACAGTTGGGAGATGTGTTGTTGAGAACAGATGGGATGTTAGAGGTGTGGAGGAGACGGGACAGAGAAGTGCTACTTTGAGATTGTGTATGCATTGTGGTAATATGGCAAGGAGTTGATGGACTCTCACTTGATATCCTTAGATCTCAGGGTACCTAGTATTGAGGCAAATGCATGATAAACCTGTTGTGTTGCTAGAATGCTGTATTTATCCAAAATTGGTTTCAACCAAAGGATTGCAGGAGTCCGATTTACGTATGGAAATGTTGAGTGAGAAACCAAGCCCACTAAGTTTGGGTCTCCATATGTGCATAACAATCAGTGTGATCTAGGATATTCTGGGATACTGATACTGAAAACAATATTAAATATCAATATTAAACGATTGTATTGACAGATACTCGCAATTCCACTAACTCATGTCAAGTGGTTGTATCTAAGAGTAGTGTAGCTGAAATGTTGTAGGCTTTGCACCAGGTTAGTATAATATTTATTCTTGGTGTATAACTTTCTTAGATGTAAGGCCTATCTAAACTTGAATAATGTTCAAAAGAAAAAAAGTTATGTTTCAGAACCTTTTTAAAAATAAAAATTAAGTAAACTCACATAAACGCTTCCATTGAAATCAGTGGGAGGTTTAGCATGGGTTTACAAGAGTTTATACGCTTTTGAAAACTAATGGACAAGTTTGCAGGAGTTTATAGGAGTTTTAAATGCTTAAAAACCTAGAAACTTACCAACTCACATAAAAGCAATATGGGCCTTTATAGGAGTTTTTAGGCTTTTTTTTTTTTTTTTTTAAACACTTGATATGGGGGTTTATAAGAGTTAAAAAAAAAAAAAAAAAAAAAAACAGTTCGTGTAGACCCAGCCTAACATCTGCAGAGTCCCTTTTCTTCAATCAATATTGCTTGTCTGTTAGTGACAAAAATACATCATTGCTTCAGTCAATCTAATGCCAACAGTGAGCGAAGCATGGACAAGAATCATTGAGAACACAAACTGTAAAGCATTAGCTGAGACTTAACCTGATGGGATTTCTGCTAGGTAGAAGCTCCTAGAAGTTATATGTAAAAGCTGACTGAAATGCTTGTATGTAAAGACCAGCTGAATGTTCAATTTAAATGGTCATTCCAGGTGCACCAAAGCAAAAATTAATGTTTAGTTTTGCAGTTTTACTTTAGAAAGTAGTTACATCTCCAGTAGAATAGTTTGCCTCCTGACAGCATGCTTTTAGAGCATGTCCATGGGACCACTAGAATCACTGGCTCCCAACCGCGCACCGTGGGGGGCTTGGTGTCACTCAAAGTGGAAGAAACCTCCCTCAGTGTGACATCATTATGCATAACCCCGCCCACTCTCCCATCGCAGTGCCTATGATGGGAGAGTGGGTGGGTTTTGTGCAGGGACACATCCCGCCCACTTCCCTGAGCCTGGGAACTGTACGGGAGACATGGTCTGCGGCTCTGGCCAGTGCATCCCTCCAGGGGGGTCCTTTTCCTGACCCCGCTCGGGGGTGCACCAACCAGAGCCGCGGACCATCGAAATTGGCGACCGCTGCTTTAGAGGAGGACCAGAACTCTCTGCGAAAGCAAATTGATGTTCTGCAGTGGCTGAGCATGCCACTATATAATAATCACAGATTATAGCACAAGTAGAACTGCAGATATCTTTTTAGTACATTGAAAAAGATTGATTTCACTTCGAGGTAAGTTACCTCTCCTGTTGGACATACTGATGATTTATTTAATTTATTTTAATTGTTCCTAATGTATATTTGTCTTCCTGCTTTCATGGTTTGATCAAGTAAACCTAAACCTTGGTCACGTAAACCTAAATCTACTTAGTTTAGTTGACCGACCACAGCTTAATAGTCGGCCATAATAGTTAAAATGTTTTATTTTTGTTCACTATGGTTATTTTTGTTTCTGTTGATATGTTCTTATTAGCTTAATTTTCAGTCCTTTTTAATACTTTTTAAGTTCAGAGTTGAAGCTTTTCACACTCCTTTATTGGTTTTACAGTTTTGGATGCTTTTTACATAAGGTTCAGTTATATAGATCTTTTCCTAGAACTTTGTTTCTACATTGTTACTACATATCAAACATTGGGAGTTTTCTTTGACTTGCATTTTTCACATCCAAACTCTTTGCATAAAATTGTATGCATGCAAAACATTACAGTATGCACTTAGGTTATATAAAATTAGATATTTAAGTAACATCAGGTGAAATTTTGATCATCCTATGATTTTGTTTTCAGTTTCAATGCTTTAGAAATCAACTGTAACTGTTCTATTGCATTTCAGGTTTGTTGATACTTTTGTGGACTTTTGTGATATCACTTACCAAATGCCTTAGGATTCGTTTTTTAATAACTGTCCCAAGTGTTTGTCCAGGCAGAATTAAAATTGCAGTAAAGCTCTACAATACAAGCACACTTTCCAATATTTTATCACTTTAAAGGTATAAAAAATACCCGTTGTGATGTGTTAAGAGAAATTACTCAAATGACATTAATTCTTTGTAAACAAAGTACAAAATCAATCTTGCATCATGTATTGCTCAGTAGTATGTATGATCAGTCCATTGAGGAACGATCACAATTGATAGCTGATTGAACTAAAATCAGTTTGTGTATTGCCTAAAGCAGAACCTGCTTCAAACAACCCCCTTTTGGGAGTTTTGGTGTTTTCTAGCTGAAGTCATGGGGTCATTCGTGTTTTTTCCACAAGTTCATAAAACCCACATGTCTTTTAAAATCTATTAAAACCTAATATAAACTCTTTTTTTTAAGTTCACGTTTTACTGGCCTTTTCCAGCTAAACAGATTGGCGCTTTTTTATTCACTGTCCTAACATACTAAAATAATTTCCTGGACCAATAACACAAATGTTTATAAATTTGTATTTACCATTTCACAATATAAAAATTAAGTTCTAATTAGCAACCAAAAGCTCCCCATGGATCATTGAGTGTAGTCATACAAATATTAAAATTCATTCACCGTGAGTCTTAGGCATCTGCATTGCCCATTTAGTCTATTATTAGGTTAATTTTAAAAATATTACTGTTTGTAAGTAACATTGAAAATCTTTAGTCTGCAGTAAGAGTACTTAGAGATAAGAGATGATTGCGCCTTTCTGCTGTCTTTTTCCTGATCAGTTTTCAGTCTGACTGCTTGATCTCCCAGTAGTTTATTTGAAAAGCGAGATTACCGTCTCTCTGAGAGGTTCCTAGAAAATCAGTCAGAGGTAACAAAGATAAATGTGACTCCTAAGGATCCACAGGTATGTTTTGCAGTTGCCTTTTTCCAAAAGAAAGCTCTGAATGAAAGTGCTGGTTGTAGGAGGCAGCTATTGGAAAATCTGCTTTTGTATCTTCAGGTTATTCTGCTTAGAACAGGAGGATTGGACTTGAAACAAAAGCTGTAGGCCATTCCAGGGTGATCCCTAATACACGTGTCCTAGGAGGATACATTTTGTTACCTCTGCTCTTTTAAAGGCAAATTTATCTTTTGCTATACAAGACCTCCTTTGCTATACTGCTGGAGTTAGTCTTTAGACTGGATTGTGCTGCAATATCAAGGCTTTTCTGACTCTCCTCTACACATTGGGAAAACTTTGTTAAAGTGGTCTATCCCCATTGTTTATCTGAAAGTGTCTCACCTTTACCTGGGGTAAATTAAGCAAAGGTCTCTAACAGAATCAGTAAATGGTTGGAAGCTCTTTCTAGAACCCCATTCTTGCTGGCAAGCCTTCCTTTTATAACATCCTGGCTTTCATTTAATTCTATCAAACCATGGCTAACTGATCTGAAGCAGTCAATTCTACTGACCTGGGACAAATATGCCGATCTGGCTTTCTGATCTTTATACCTTTTTCCAGATTAAAATAATGAATACATTTGTGTCCTAAAGTGTCAATAGTTACACAAAATAGCCAGACCTCTAATAATGACCAGTTGTAATTGCAGCCCCATGTCAGATAGGGCTGATTTATTAAAGCTCTCCAAGCCTGGAGAAGATTGACTATCATGGGGAAACTTGGGTGGTCCAGCAGACCTGGAATGGATGTGGACCTAGATTGAAAAAGTTTGAAAGCAAATGATTCTAAAGAAATCCATTCCAGGTTGTTCCATGATAGTCCATCTTCTCCGGTTTTGGATAGCCCCAATAAATCAGACACTGTGTTTTCTTTATCAGTAAATTTGTGTTTTTTTTTGTTTTTTTTAATGATTTAGTTTTGACTACATGCTTGCAATACTCGTACCGGGTTGTATTGATACTACTGCAGCTGCTGTAACCATTTGATTTTATGTAATTTCCTTGATTACTTTTCCTTCCCATGACTTCTTAGCAAGTAAAAAATTGCTAACATAAAACTAAAACCTGTATCGCCATACTTATGCCTAAATTGTGGGCAATAGGAACAAACGGCAAAGGAAAAACAAACCAAGGAAGTCTATTGAATCTTATTATTCATATTATAAGTCATACATGACATATCTGCAGTTATGTGTATAATATTAGTAGTGATGTGTACTTTTTCACAAATCAGTTTGATGTGTTCTGGTGGCTTTTTATTAGAGGCATTCTTGGGTTGGGAAGTTGTGGTGCGGATTTTGGTCATAAAATCTGTTTGTTCTGCTTTATAATTGACTTTGCTTCTACAAATAAAGAGCAGTGACTTCTGCAGGCTTCTTGTCAATACCTACCCTGCTACTCCCAAGCAGGCAAGTACAGAGGACGTCACAAACTCTGCGTGCTTGCCATGTGCTAGTGATGCCTTCTTTGCCTTTCCATACTGCCACTTTATTTTAATACAAGTTTACAAGTAATACAAGCACAGCAGTATGGTTATAGCGTCTCAGCTGTGGATTCTTGATGGTTGGAAGATCTAGTAAAACATTAGACAGTGGAATATGAACAATACCTAAACCGTTTTCTCGGACAGTATGTCACTGTATATTTGGAGGTTGTTTTTATTGTGATTTTGAAGATCATTTTTTGCCAAAACATAAACACATCAAGAAACAGTTGACCAAGTCTGTACCCATTAATTTTGTAAAATCATTTTTGGCAGTAATGGTTGCTAATTAGAAAGCCATAGCTTTCAACTTTCCGTTTGGAAAATGATTATATTGCCTATTAGGTATCATGTAATATGATGATGTTAGTAATTGTTGCTACTGTGCTCTGGTTTCAGTTTGATTATCGCTATCATTGGAAATGTTTATGTATCTTTTTTTTCTCTCTCTCTTTCTCTCTCCAGTGGTGTAAATTTGACGATGACGTAGTTTCAAGATGTACAAAGGAAGAGGCAATTGAACATAATTATGGAGGCCATGATGATGACTTGTCTGTGCGGCATTGTACAAATGCATATATGTTGGTTTACATCAGGGAATCCAAGCTTAGTAAGTATCTAAAAAAAAAAAAAAAGGCAAGAATAGGCATACATGAAGTTTACAAATAATGTTTGAACACGTCATGCCTTCATATTTTTGTACAATTTGATTTGTCACCAGTAAATAAAAAGAATATTGGAACATTCTGTGCTATTAATTTAAAAGATATCCTCTGCAAATTGGTAGCAGGATTGTCGGTAATATACAAATATCGAAGGCATCCTTCTTGGAATTTAATTTCACCCTTTTACTGTCAAGTTGTTGTGTTCATGGACACCCATTATGTGTATTTGAGATTTTCATATATGTCATTATCTCTATATTAGATGAGGTTTTGCAACCTGTAACAGATCATGATATACCCCAGCAACTTGTTGAGAGGCTACAAGAGGAAAAGCGGATTGAAGCTCAAAAAAGAAAGGAACGGCAGGAGGCGCATCTCTACATGCAAGTACAGGTTAGGCTAATTGTGTGCGTGTATTTGTCTTTTTTTAATCTCTGTAGCAGTTGTACAGGTGTTCTGGTACCAAAAAAGGTTTGAAGGTCAGCATTGGAATGCTGATTATTTTAATGTAATTGTAGTTTTTTAATCATGCGGTCTTCATGCCATATGTGTCCAGAAACGTGCAATAAGCTAACATTTTCTTATAAGCCATAATTTTTTTTTAAAATCGCATGCTTAAGTAAATACATTCATGTGTTTAAAAATTTACTATCATTTTTCCATTCTATTTTTTTAGATTGTTACAGAGGATCAGTTCTGTGGACATCAAGGAAATGACATGTATGATGAGGAAAAAGTTAAATACACTGTATTTAAAGTATTAAAAAACTCCACCCTAGCTGAATTTGTTCAAAATCTTTCACAAACTATGGTAAGCTGACCCTGTATTTAATTTAAACCCTGTGCAAAAAAAAAAGTCTTCCTTCAACAAAATATCAGTTCTATAAATGTAGTGTCATAAATTATTTTATTCAAAGCTCATAAAAAGTATATAGTTCAAGTATTTCTCAGTAGGTGGAATTAAGGATGATAAGAATGCTTGTGTGATCACCTTGAAATTTGAGGCTGTCATACCCCAATATGTATAACTCGGGAAAGACTGGCATGACCTTTGCCAAAATACTTTTGGTGGGTTTAGTAGCTTTTAAATTTATTAGGTTATACATGAGTTTACAATATATTTTTATGACATCGATGTGGCGCTCACCAATCAAGTTCAAACCTGCCCAGAAAATCTGTGGTTGGGTATAGCAAATCTCTATGCTGGTTGTACACCTGGCTGTTTTTTGTTTTCCATTAGCTTTAGTATTCTGCTACATTCAGTTTAAGTTGTTACATTAAAAAAAAACACAAAAAAAGCCTTTCAATGCATGCTGCAGTGAGTGGGGGAAACAGATGGCGAGAGAATAGAATTCCATAGCTTTCCATCAATATCAAACAAAATAGTTTTGCGTATGGTCAGTAATATTTGGTGAATGTGGGTCAATAGAGCCAATTGTTAGTGCTTATGTTATTATTTCAAGACCTTGCTTAACTTCGATTGTTTTGTGTGGCACTCCCAATATAAACGATCTGTGTTTCTATGTGTCATTATATCTTTATAACTTTATCAGTTTACCAAATATTATATATGCATACATGTCTTTTATGGCCTATTCCCTTTTGTGTTTGATTTTAAAAGGTGTGTGTGTGTGTTTGACTGGGTTAGAATACATGTTGCCGCTTTTACTATATACAGATACACATTTACACTCATCTTTATTTTACCAAAATTGTTTAGCTTACAGCTTTACCTACAGGTAAAATTTCAAATATTCAGACTCTTCTAATATGTTGATCTGCTCTTGAGATCAGTCCAAATGCAAAAACCAGAGTTCCTAAACTGTAAACTGTTATAGACATTTTTTGGTGATTGATTGTATTACACCTCTAACCAGACAATCCTTCAGTGTACTAACATAAATGAATTAATAGGAAAACATGAGTTTTTTTTGTTTTTTTTTATTCTCTCATAGGGTTTTCCACAAGACCAAATTCGGCTATGGCCAATGCAAGCACGGAGTAATGGAACAAAAAGACCTGCAATGCTGGATTATGAAGCGGATTGCAGCAAAACTGTAATTATTTCTTTAGGAACCTTTCTTAAATTATTTAATGTAATGGAAATAGACTGAGGAAAACATGTTTATTATTCAGCCTGGATGGCAACCTTGACTCCCTCTATAAATGCAGGGGAGGAGTAAGTGTCACCACCCAGGAAGTTTGTTTGTAAGATTAGCAAATTAAAAAGATTTAGAATACTAGAGCACATATTTGCATCAAATATTTTAGCCTCTCTTACTTTGATCAGTATAAGTTTTTTTTTTATTATTATTAATAATATTTATTTATAAATTTTTTTCTTTATTTGCTGAAATGATGAGGCATGCATATACCACAGCAATTTATTGGGTCTTCACAGTCTTATAGTTTTTAGTATATTTTTTATTGGTTCTCTGAGCTGCTCAGAAAAATTAAGGGGTCAAATGTAGATATACTGTATATGAAAACGTCTAGTTTTCAAAAAACGAATTTATCAAACCAGTAATGCAGGTGTCTTTAACTAGAGTTTTGGTAGCGGAGAAAATGTTGCCTCCAAAACAGTTCTACAGGCCAGTAGGTTTATACTTTTGGTAAATTTTAAATGACAAGTTAAATCCTTCACCCAGGTCAAATATTGAGAGGTTAAATTGAAATTGCTATACCCCAATATTAAAGCAGTGGTTACACTTTATATTTTCAGATTTATTAATTGCAGTAATAATCATCATAAATGTTTACATTTATTGTCACTTGCTTAGTTTTCTCCGTGTTCATTTTCATCATGCTCACTGATATATTCAGTTTTAACCAGGTGAACTTTAAGAGACACTAGAATGAAAATGCCAGTGCAATTAGAGTGGGAAAGAGATTACATCTTACACATTTCATTTGTAGCCCGTGTTTGACATACATATACATGTCAGACATTTTTCCTCTTCAGAACCCTAAATCCTAATGAGGCTGATCAGAGTTTCACTTGAATGAGTTTCAATAAAGAAATGTTATGCATTTTTCTTTCTAAACAATCAAATAATTTTACCATGTCTTGTTATAGATGATTGAGCTAAGTGACAATGAGAATCCGTGGACAATATTTTTGGAAACTGTAGACCCAGAAATGGCTGCTAGTGGGGCAACACTACCCAAGTTTGACAAAGATCGTAAGTGTAGGCTATCCTCTCTAAAATCTTATTTTTTTTTTTTCCTTTAAATATTCAACGGGCCCTTTTGTATTGGGCTGTTATGTCTACACATTCCAAACTTAGATGACTTGTGCCAGTGAGGGCTGAACCCTAAAAGCTTCATTTTTATTAAGGTTAAAGATAAAAAAAAAATAACCTGCGGTTCTAGTTTTAAAATTTAGAGCCGGTCAGCTCTGACCACAAGACTGCAAGAAAAGCAAACATACAGTTATAAATGGCTGTGGCTTCAGTTAGTTCTATTTTACAAGTATACATTTTGTAACCTATACTTTGTATCTATTTTTAACTAGTGTTGTGTGCAAATGCATGCACTTAAAAGGAATTATAGAACTATGTATTTAAATATATAAAATAGTGGTAGCTGCTTGCCTTGAAGCGGTCTTTAAAATCTCTTGAGAGGGCCGTAAGATAATGGAATCGCTCAGCCTTTGATGATTCGGTCCTCTGGCCCATTCCAGTATGTGTACACTTCTGTTTGAGCAAATGAGCTCTGCAGAGTTATTTTACTTTAGATGATAAGGAGAAAGAAAAGTAAACACATCACTGGGGCAGGATTTACTGCACTGGTTCATTGAAAAAATATATGCTGACAGATGCAAGCAGTCATTGCTGATCTTGCAGAAATTGCTGGCTTTCTCTCCTTAATACTTTCAGTCCCTACCCCCAAACATGCATGTTGTTAACAATTCAGAGCTCCTTATTAGTTAATCTTATCTCAAAGCATAGGTTCAGCACAAATATCCTTTAGGGTAAACCAAGGTAGGTATACAGTCATAAGAAAAGGGACACCCTCATTTAATGCTAAGGTTTACTTTTCTGTCCTAATAACAAATCTGGTCCTTAGAAGGTCCAAAATGATTTTAAACTAAACCTAGGTATAAAATGCACAACAGATTTCACACATTACACTCATTACAGAAATTGTTGTCCTGATTTAAAAAATAAATAAATTATACCTCTTTATACATTAGCTTGGAGAACCTATTTTAGCAGCAATGACTCTTAAGTAACTGTTTTCTGTCTGACATTATCAGTCTCACACATTGTTGTGAAGAAAATTGGACACTTTAAAATCATTGCTTCTTTTCACTGAGGTTTGCATTCATTTGTTTATGCACAACTTGTTTAAGTTCCCAGTACGGCGTTTTCTAATTGTTTAGATTTTTTTTTCTGTACTTGAGAACATTGTCTTGTTAAGAGACCCAGTTTTTGCCAAGTTTTTGCTGTCACACAGATGGCCTCCCTCTAATACTACTGAATACTTCATACATTCGGGGTCCTCTCCTCCTCCTGTCTGTATTCCTCCGTCATTTGCAACCCCTCTTTATTGTACAACGCTGTGTAATATGTTGGTGCTATATAAATCCCATTTATTAATAATAATACATGTTCATGGTTGACTGACCACAAGATGCCCAGGCTCTGTGGTTGCATAACAAGCCCATATCACCCCTCTTCTACTGTGTACGACGGTTAATGAGGTTTATGTGTTCTGATACATAAAGCCTTAGAATTGAAACATGGTGTACTTTTTTAACAGTTGTGCTTTTATTCACATTCTAATAAGCAGTTTCTGCTAAAGCAAATGTTTTTTTAGGGGGAGTAACTTTTTGTTACATTTTGCAAAATTAAAATAAAAAATATATAACAAACCTTTTGTTTGTTGGCTGATCATGGTGCTTTGAGTTATTGTGTTTTTTGTGTGATTTTGCTGTTCTGCACTAATTTGCTTTTTGTGTTATGACAGATGACGTTATGCTGTTTTTAAAAATGTATGATCCAAAAAGTCGAAGTTTAAATTACTGTGGACATATCTACACACCAATCTCATGTAAAATACGTAAGTATTCAGCATTTTCTTTTTCAATGTTCTCATCATATTTCAGATTGCTGAATCTTTCCTGTTTCATTAGGTGATCTGCTACCAGTTATGTGTGAGCGAGCTGGATTTCCGCAAGGAACTAACCTTATCCTCTATGAGGTAATTTTATTTTACTCTTTGTCTTTAATACCTTAAGTCTTGTTTTAATTTAGGTAAAACTCATATTTTATTTTGAGGCATTTATGGCTAAGAAAATTAATTACAAATCTCCTATAGACTAGTATGATGTATTTATCTTTAATATGGAATTAAAAAAAGGATGGGGTCACAGTGTTCAACCCAGAAATTGTTTAAACCGGGTGGGAAGAAATTATAGGTGGGTGGCAGCCCTTGTATTGTGACCCAACCCCTAGGTAACCACCCAAAAGCCAGGTGGTGCACCCAGCTAAAAGCCTCTGGGGAGAACACAGAGGTCAATTTCTAAATTTTACTAATATATAGTAACTGGTTTATCTTGCAGCATTTTGTTATCCTTTATTCATTTTCACTCAATTGGTTGATTCAATGTTCGCTCCACTTTCTATTCTCAATAAACACTTTAAAGGACTTCACAATCACCAACCGTTAGAATTTAGTTTACTACAATGTACTTAATACAACTGAATAGTTCTTATATGGTGGCTTCTACTTTGTCCCAATTCCAGTGCCCAAAAAAGTGGTGCACTAACAACATTGAAGAAACAGGCAAAAAAATGCTTTAGGGATTTTTGGCACTATAAAAAATTCAATTTATTGTTTATGAGTATATGCAATAAAATAACACACAACCAATATCTAAAAAACTTAAATCGTTACCAGATCATGAATACACCAAAACGGCTCTCAGTACATGTATTTATACAGGAAGAGTTTTTTAGAATAAACACTCTTGCAACTCGGATGCATTGAAAATGCATTAAACTAACTATTTCTACATTTTGCTCAATTACCATGGAGTGTTAAATCAAGGATCCCCAATGCAGCCATGTATACAAATCAAAATATTTGCAAGTGTTTCCAAAATTCATTCCAGCAGTCAGTGTCCAGGATTTAAAACTGAGGCAGTCTGGCCCTACCATGCCGGGATCTCTTCATGCAGCCATTTTCTTGGTGCTGCAGGCACCCCAATACTGCTCTCCTATTGTATAAGACAACGCTTGGAAGATTTTTTTTTCAATTAGTAATTCCTCTTTTTTATTCCTGAGAGCATTTGTTTGTTTGCTTACTTTTTTAAAGCTAATTTTACTATGCAAACTAACTTGTAAACTGATTTTTAGTGATTGATAGTGCTCACCCACCCATGACAATCACATAACTGGGAGAATGACAGAACCAAATGTAGTTTCTTTTTAAATTAACAGGAACCATGTAATTTTAAAATAAGTACCGTATTTTACGGACCATAAGACGCAATTTTTTTCCTCCTAAAGTGGGGGGAAAATCAGGGTGCGTCTTATGGTCCGAATGCAGAGGTACAGGGGCATTTTTTTTTCTTACCTGTGTCCCCGCCGGTCCCCGCCTTCCCCTGAGATCCAGCGTGCGGCACTTGTGCCCGCCCACGAAGGCGGCGCCGATTGATTTGATGGATGCCGATCAGCACGGCCTTCGCCTATTTTACTACACTGGTACAATTTGGTTCAGAATATTTTTTTCTTGTTTTCCCTTCTCTGAAAACCTGGTGCGTCTTATAGTCCGGTGCGTCTTATGGTCCGAAAAATACGGTATATTATCACTTTGAATGTGAATAATGTGGAAACCGGTAAATAGGAGACCAATACAAAAAGATAACGGTTATATGCAATTTTTTTTTTTAAACAGGAAGTAAAACCGAATTTAACTGAACGCATTCAAGATTATGATGTATCCCTTGATAAAGCTCTTGATGAGCTAATGGATGGTGACATTATAGTATTCCAAAAGTGAGTATCTGCAGTTGGTGCATCATGTATGTGTGAGGCGTTTTATATATCCCAACAAGCAGGGTGCAGTATTGTACTCTTAAGTAGTCCTGCCTAGCTGTTTGTGTTGTATGTGCAGTATATCTCATAGCTATGATCGGTACCAGTGCCAACCCCTAAAAATGATGGTGCTACATCACTTGCATATTAGGTGCCTTGATGTTTGAGGTTTCTGCAGTTTTTAGACAGAAAAAAGCTACATACTGATTCATACCAGGTAACCTTAATGTTCCTAACATTTTCATTAGGGCTAAGAACACTGCTAGGGATTTGTTTGTCATATTCTCTTGCTTCCTATCAATGGGACAAAAAGTTTTTTCCTTCCAGTTGTCTCATTGTGCAATTTCTATAAAGGTAACCAAACTAAAGTTATATTCAGACCTCTGGAGCTAAATTGAAATAAAAAATTTACTAAAGTGATGGTTATGTAAAAAGCATTTGATTGACTTGCCTTAAGTTCATTAATTGTATTAATCTGTTTTCTTTTTGTCTAGAGATGACCTGGAGAATGAAAATAGTGAGCTGGCAACTGCCAAGGAGTACTTTAGAGACCTTTACCACCGTGTTGATGTAATCTTCTGTGACAAGACAATTCCTAATGATCCAGGATTCGTAGTTACATTGTCCAACAGAATGAATTATTCTCATGTATGTATCTTACGCGTCTAAATTAATTTAAGAACTTTGTCTCCTAAGGCCTTTTTATCCATGAGATTTTTTTTTTTATATATAATCTTTTGGGTAGAGTGTCATGTCTTTGTATAGAGCAGGGTCGTCCAACCTTTCAATAGTGATCTATCTGTTAGCAGTCTTGTGACAGATGTGCCATGTCCTGCACAGCAAGCTCAATAATGTTATCTTCAGTCAGCAGGGCCTACTCTTGTCTGAGCTCAAAGCAAGCTCATTATTGCCACCCCTGGCACTTTAATATATGTCCTCTTCGCCTATGTTTGCGGCAACAGGGATTGACAATTGTATAGCTGGGGATATGTGGCACTTGTATTTGTGTGGGCCACACATTTGTAGGGGCAGCATATCTGTTAAAAAAAAAAAAAAAAAAAAGAGGTGTCTAACATTTACGGGACCTAACCTTACCGCCTTCTACTGTTTTCTGAGAATAAAATGATAATGACCTATTTAGTCCCTAGGTGACCATTTTTTTGCAGGTGGTTTTGAGCACTTTAAAATCGCTTAAAACCATTTGCAAAAACCATGAGTCTGAACTTGGTCTAACACTTGGGGAAAATAAGGAACTTGTAAAATGTGTGGATTTTTCGTAAGGCCTGTAGACAGTGGATATGAGCATACAGACACACATTCACTGTATTGTTGCATAAAGATTCACATCTCTGCTTAGTTAAAATGGGAAATAAACAACTATCACTGCAGATCTGTGAGCATTTTCCTAAAGTGAAAAGGGAAGCCCTTCCCTTTCTTTAAATCATATATACAAGGGCAGAATGTTTTATATTTTATTTTGAGTAACTTTTTTCAGTGCATAACTCACATATACCATGGGAAGCAGGTTCCAATCTCAGCCAGGAAACTATTTGCATGGAGTTTTCAGTTTTTCCCGTGTCTGCATGGGTTTCCTCCAGGAACTCCTCCCACCTTCCAAAAACATGCAGTAAGGTTTATTGGCGTACTCGCAAAATTGACCTTAGACTGTATTAATTACATATGACTGAGGTAGGGACATTAGATTGTGAGCTGTTTTGAGGGACAGCTAGTCACATGACTATGGACTACACAATATGTTGGCGCTATATAAATACTGTGTAGTAATAATAATCACTTGCAAGGAAAAACCTAGTACTGCCAAAGTTTTAAAGGAAAAGTCTTTTAGGGACACTTTTCTTTTTTAAAAATACTTGTGCATAATTTTGCGGAATACTGTCTTTCAGGTTGCAAAGACTGTTGCACAAAGACTGAACACTGATCCAATGCTCCTGCAGTTTTTCAAATCTCAAGGGTAAGCGGTGTGTTATTTTTGAACTTCTTTAAACAATAATATTCAATAACGCTGAAATGTTGACAACCCGCAAAATATGCAGATAAAAAATAAGAGCTGTTTCACATTCTAAAAAATCGTGTTCATCCAGTTTTGAGATTTAAACAACTCTGCCGCTCCACACAGGTCTGTTTAGTTCTAGATGAGCACAGTTTTTCCTAATTAAATTAACACTTGCTAAAATTTTATCAATTTATATAATAAAATGATCAAAGCTGCAAAGCAAGCATGCTCTGTAGTTTGAGATTTTGGCGAGAGCTTTGCTGCCTCCAAGAACTCAAAATCACTGCAGATTCATTCCCCAAAGGATTTGGCTTCAGTGAATCTTAGCCTGACTTGAGGAGTCTTTTTCAACTAGGGTATTTGGACATCAGGGTCCTAGCATTTATACAGAATGGTATGGGTCGGTGGTCTCTTTACTAGCGTATCGGTTGCCTAAAGTAGACCTTTGACTAAAAAAGATGGTTTGCTTTTTATAGTCTACACCCCTCCATTTACATATTCTCCTTTATTTGAAGAATTCAAGACTTTTTAGTACAGGTGGTCAGTAACGGTTGCTTAAAATCAGTTGCAATACCTAATAAATAAAATGTATGTTTGTAATCGGTTGCTTATACTTTGAATATTTATAGTTACAGGGATGGTCCTGGTAACCCTCTTAGGCATAATTATGAAGGGACTTTAAGGGACCTTCTGCAATTCTTCAAGCCTAGACAGCCCAAGAAGCTGTATTATCAGCAGGTATGTTTACCTACTTAGCAAACGTAAAAATATAGAAAAATATAAGTTGGTGACTTTTTTTTTTTCTTTTCCAATTGCAGCTTAAAATGAAGATTACAGACTTTGAAAACAGAAGAAGTTTCAAGTGTATATGGCTGAATAGCCAGTTTAGAGAAGAGGTTTGTATTAAATGACCTATATATTTTGTTGTGGAGCAATGAGGCTTTGATATGGAGTTTGGATTTTCTGAGACGGTATTGTCAGTTGTGTATTAGAAATAGCACGGTGAACATGCATGCAAAGGTTTGTGTACAGTTTTGAATTTGTCACCTATAATAATGTTTATAATGTTGCAGGTATGATTTTCCTTCTGTGGTTTTATACAACAGAAACTGCCTGTATTGTAATGTTTTTGTAAACCGTGTTCTCCAGACCCTTTTAGCTGGTGCACCACCCAGCACTTTTATGTAACCACCTGGCTGTTTTCGGGTGGTCACTGAAAAGTTGGGTCACGGTACAGGGGCTGTCAAAACCTTCTTTTTACCCAGCTTAAAAGAATTTCTGGGGAGAATACCAGTAATGATAATAGTCGGTATAGGAAGCGAGAACAGCCGGCAAGATTTCAATGAACATCAGTAGGTATTTTCTCCCAAATAGTGTAAAACCCCTTTAGTGGTTTATTTCACAGAGCAAAGGGAAGCAAAAAAATTGATTTTCATTTTTGATGTTTAAATACGCTTAAAATATTTAAATGTGTTAATACATTTTAATATATATTTAGCCCCCTAAAAATCCTTTTTATTTACAAACTTGTCTTTTTTTTTTTTTTTTTTTGGGCCGCACAGTATCTACAATGTGGAAATCACCTTTAAACTTTAGTTATATCAGCAAATGTATACCTTCTGGTGCACAAAACAAATTTGAGTGCACTTGGATATTAACCTTTCCATACTAAAATATTTTTTAATCAGAAATGTGTTGACCTAGAAAACTACATGAGTAAAGTCCATTGAATTCAACCAATGTATCCTTCCAATGCACCTCCTATATGGCTGATATCCTCACTCGCCTATTGTGTGACATAGTCATTGTACTGACTAATCTACATCACATCTGGCAGCTGTTCATTCACTTCAATACATTACCAACATTATGTAAGAGCAAGCATATTACCAATCCTTCAAGATTAGGATATTACCTTGATCAACATCCTCTTATTTCTTTTTATAATATTTATTACTTAAAATGTTTGCAGACCTTTTCATTTTATGCATTTAGGGATGCACCAATTTTCATCAGTCATCTGAGCTGGCTAGAACTTCTTTTGGAGTCTATTACACTTTACCTAAACCTCTTTTTACTTCAGACGCACACATGTCCCCACATGTCCCTTCCCCATAACCTAAAGTGAATAGCTTTGTACCAAGTTCACCTTATAGACTATAAGTACATTTATAACACATATCAATATCATATTTCCATTTTCAAATAAGAGTTAAAATAGATTCTGATCATCTTTCCTCGTAACTGAGCTCCTCCATTTTTCTTAGTATTTACACCTTTTTTGTGTGACACTGAGACTTTAACCTAATTTCTTGGCCCCTGACCTGAAGTCTGACCATTTGCTAGTTTATGCATCATACCACGGGTCCACACCATTCTTTCATGGTATTGAAACACATCATAGATCGCTAAGCAGCAAAAAAGGGTGGAAATATGCTATGATTAAAGAAGGCAACAGTGAATATTGCGCAAGTTTGTTGAGTGCATAATTACCATTTCAAGTCTCACAAATCTAACAAGGTGGGCACAACTCCTGAAAAACCAATGTCAAAAATAAAACCCTTAAAAAGAAGAAAAAAACTTTACTGCTGTTATTTACTACATCATTTCAGTCTTGTCATATGATTTTTTTTTTTTTTTTTCTAAACAGGAAATAACGCTATACCCAGATAAACATGGTTGTGTACGGGATCTTTTAGAAGAATGTAAAAGAGCTGTTGAACTTTCTGAGAAAGGATCTGGTAAACTTCGGTAAGCTTCTATAACATTATTTCACATGAAATGAACATTTTTCATCATCATAGTAATGGCTATCTTACATTTTAAAGATGTACTGATAATAGGATTAGTAGTAATGGAGAATATTGACACTGATTTCATAGGTAAGAAATCTGGACAGGTTCTTCAACTGCTCTAAAGAGGAAATTTCTTCTCTCTAAAGTTTGTATGTGTGATTGTTAATACAAGATAAACATTGATATATAAAGACATCAAATATATAAAACCTAATATATTTTTTATTATTTACATATATTAAAATGAGTATACAAAATCATTGGTGCATAACATTTTTTGAGTTATTATAATCTTACAAGTTATTCATAATCGGATCTGAGTTCTCCAACTATGCTCCACAGGTTAGAAGCAAAAGATCTAGTTTATACTCAAAAGCATTGCTTTGAATTCTCTCGCATCACATCTCTTTGCTCACATACCATGTATAAGGATCAGTCTATTTGACGGTAAATCCTTCTCATATGAAGCAACCTCACCCATCAGCTATCATCCCAACCAATAAACCTGCATCCATTAATGTGCGACGTTCCGCATGTGAGATTAGCTTTAAATGAGAAATTAGGTGATCCAGACCAGGCGCTGGGGAACATTGAGGAAGCAGACATTACATTGCTCGAGGGTGACATTTAGTCTGGTAACTTTGTCATAATGTGGGAAACTGCTGTTCAAACGTTACCAATGCTTTTATAAGTTTTACATAGTTATTTTGTGTATTAGGTTTTATGCAGTGCCGGAATCCATGCTTTTTTATGTATTATTGTGTTTCTTTCCTATTTAAGGCTACTAGAAATTGTAAGCTACAAAATCATTGGTGTGCATCAAGAAGAGGAGCTATTAGAGTGTTTATCGCCTGCAACAAGTCGAACATTTCGAATAGAGGCAAGTTTATATTGTCTCATATATTCTGTATAATTATATTAAGCCTAGTCTTTGTCTTGAAACTGTGGTTCTAATACCTTTTTTGGAGATAATTTTAAACAAAAGTGTGAGGTTCATCTTTTACTGTTTTACAGGAAATTCCTCTGGACCAGGTAGATATAGACAAAGAAAATGAAATGCTGATTACTGTGGCTCATTTTCACAAGGAAGTTTTTGGCACATTTGGAATTCCATTTTTGCTAAGAATACAACAGGTATGTTTAATTGCCTCCATTTATTGCAGCCTTAAACTTTATTTTATAATTTAGTAATACAATACTTTGGGAAGTATATAAAGTATACAGTGTTGCTGCTTATGAATACACATGTATTTTTATTTTTCATGCATCATTCTAGTCCCAAAAAAAGTTTTGATCTGCTTTACATCTTACGGCTCCACAACAGTTGTGTTCAAATTGTTTTCTGTTTTGAATTATTGGTTGCATTGCACACATTTTTCAGATGCATTTACTGGCATTCTTCAAATTTATTTGGGTATAAAGTATTGGTGTTTGCCGTGTTTGATTTTCTTCAAAAACACTGAATGCCTAAGGGCTTGTTTAGACCTTTAGTAAAATAATTACCTCTCCTGAGCACCTATTATGTACAGCTAGGTGTCCAGGATCGCTAGGTGTCCTATTTTTTTTTTTTTTGCGGTGATTTGTAACTTTAATATAGGCGTTTTCTTTTTTGGCTATCTGTAAGGTGACATTCTTCCCATTGGCCAGCAATCTAAGAGGCATTGCTCCCACTGGCCACTACACCAATGTACTGCAAGCTGGTGGTAATTATAGCAGGGGTTCCAAAAAGTTATTTCAGGGGTTCCCCATGTTAAAGTGGACCTGATCTCTAATACCTACTTTACATGAAAGTGTAAATTAAAAGTGTAAAATTTTTTTTTTTTTTTTTACTACAACACCCTTTAAAAAAACAAAAAGGGATGAGGCACCCTTTTCTGTCTTGTTCACCACAACAATCAAGACTGAATGGGTGTGCAGAGCCTCCTGGGATACCTGCTACTTCTGTGCATGCCTGATTTCGTAGCCAGAAGAAAGCTGAAGATGCAGGTGCCCAGCGATAAAGAAGAATTCCAGGACGGCACGGGATCTAATCAAGGAATACTTCAGCACAATCAAGGGATCAGTGGAATTAAAGGATGACCTTTTATTTTGTTTTTCAGTTCCGCTTTTAAAAGGTGGAATAAGGTTGATCCATCATGAGAAAAAGCGGTCATTAGGACATTTTTTCATTCAGTGCCTTAAATCACTATTCTCCATTATTATTGGTTGGTGACACTAAACTATTTATTTACAGATATATTAATCTAGTGATGGGCATTTACAGAAGATCAGCAGTTTTACGCATAATTGCTGTTTTTTGCCTATGGATTAATAAGAGACAACTTGTAGATCTTTGGTTTGGATTCTAAAAGTAGATCCCCCTACAGATTACTTAGATTGCTTGGACTGTGTGCTGCGTGCTTCCTATTTCTCTGTGCTATTTTCTGTGTCCTAGATATAACATTTGGTGGCAATAGCTCATAACCTTGAAATATATCATTTCTTTTTTCTTTAGGGGGAACCTTTTAGAGAGGTAATGAAGAGAATTCAAGCTATGCTGGATATCCAGGAAAAAGAGTTTGAAAAGGTAGCAGTGAAGCTGAGGGTGTTCACATGTATATCTTTGGCTGTAAAGATTTGTAGAATTAGGTTTTATTTGTGTCCAACAATATTATTGTATCTATATTTATATGTAATGTGTCCCTCTTAGGGTTTTTTGGCCTTTTTTATAGCTGTGTTTCATTGTGAAGTCATTTGAAGTTAGGTAGTACCAGCCTGCCATGCATGAATTTTAACTTGTAAATTATAAGGGGGGCTCAACATGGCTGGGCAATTTTATTAATATATATTTATATTATTTATATATATATATATATATATATATATATATATATATATATATATATATATATATATATATACACATACATACACACACACACACAAAGTTTTAACCATAGTTTAGTTTAGTTTTTTTTATTGGAGGGCTTCATAATTAAACAAATGATTGATAGGAAAAGCATATTATATTCTTCAGACACCTATATCCAGTTTTGAAAACATCTTTTCCTTGATGATGGATTGAGAGAAAAAAATAAAACAGAATAAAAATTAAATACATTTTAAAAATTCTTTTTACAGTTCAAATTTGCTATTGTAATGATGGGCCGACATCAGTACATAAATGAAGAAGACTATGAAGTGAACTTGAAAGATTTTGAGCCTCAGCCTGGTGAGTATAGTACGTTTCCTTTGATTTTTACATTTCTTTCTTGCTTTCTATAATATTTTTCTTCAAGATCACCTCCCTGTAGTCATTAAAGTGAATTTTCACATTGCAAAGTTTTTTTGTTTTGTTTTTTTTATAAATTTTGTTTGGTGAATGGATAACTACAGTGAATAAAACTGAATCACAATTATGTGCAAGCTAAAATCTAGTTTGATTTGTTACTTTAGCATAATTATTCCGCTGATCATAGCTTACTAAAGTTTTCTTTATCTGCAAACAAATTGCAGTGAACATTCATCCTCTCACTTTTAGAAAATTAATACCAGTTTGTTTTGCAATTTTTGTTCTGTTCTGTTTTGTTCTGTTGTTCTATAATGATAGCTGGATTCCAAGTATGGTCCTCATACTGAAAAATACACATATATACATTTCATATTTCTTTACAATATTATCTAATAATAAAAAAAATACAAGTGCCTGAATATTCAGATGTTGATAGTAGAACATAGGTTGTGAATTCTAGTTGGAATACCTATTTTCTCTATGGTGGATGTCAAGAATTCAGAATAGCTTCCTTGGGCAATCATTTTTTTTTCTCCTGCTTGACAAAAATTGCAATTACAAAAATATTTCAAATTAAACTAGAACTATCCTAACAAATCTGTTTATTACTGAATTGACTGCAAATAATTGATCTCACTATTTATATCAGATCTAATTATGTAAGATGTATTTAAGCAAGCGAGCAGCCGTATGACCCAAAATTAAATGATAGGTCTGTTTTAAACTACCCCTAAATGTGAGTTTTTGGGAGGGCTTAAAGATTAGGTTGGGAATCACTGTAGGTATATCCTAGGGGCCAGCTTGTCAAAAAAATCTACATCTTGGCTTTCAGGGCTGACCACTGGCAATAGATGGATCTTATGTTTGCACCCATAATTAAAATAATGTATTCATTGGGGCTGTAATGATTTAGAGTTCAATTATGCCTTTGTTAATGTATCTCACTAAAAATTATACTGACAGATGACTTCTCTTTTTTAGGTAACATGTCACACCCTAGACCTTGGTTAGGTCTTGACCACTTCAATAAAGCTCCAAAGAGAAGCCGCTACACATACCTTGAGAAAGCAATTAAGATTCATAACTGACGTGCTGTAATGGAGTTTATCCAAGACAAGGGACAAATTGTGTGTGTGTGTGTGTGTGTGTGTGTGCACATTTCTAACAATGCTAGAACTTTGGTACACGTGCACTATATCAGAAGCCTACAGCAAGAGGATTTGCTGCTGATGTTAATTTTATTTTGTTGAGGCTGTTCTGTTTGGCTTCTCTGTATCTATTGACTGCCCTTTTTGAGGAAAATGAAGGTGTTTTTATAAAGCTTGAATGCCATTGAAATATTTTATGGTAACTGTAAAGCCAGAATAAAGTAGGATGTGGAGATGAATCGGTATATCAAAGAAATTGGCACAATTTGTTCATAGCAAATATTGTATAAGGCATAAGATGGCTGGCTGCCTGCCAACCCTGTTATTCCTATTCCACCATCCTTGCAGCTAGTAACTCTTATGTTTACACTCACATAAAATTTCCTCCCTGATATCCTTGTGCATTTGTAAATGCAGAAACCCTCACTTTAATAAATAGCAATCTCTAATTCATTGTGTACATTGTTGGCACTTTTTTTCGGGAATTGTCAATTACTACCACAGAATATCTTCAATCCTAGCTTTCTATTTATCAAACAAGCAGATTTGGGGCTCCAGTAGTTGAGGTACATACAACAAGCAAAGATATACAGCACTGCTTATTTGAAGTTTAGAAAGACACTTGAATACTGGCAAAATCTATGTATACCCGCGTGTGTGTATATATAGTTGTTGATGCAGAATTAAAAAGAAAAACACCATTGTCATTAATCGCCTTTTGAGCACAGAGGGCATGCTCACTAGTGTTTAGTAGGATAACTTTGTACAAAATCTACAGACCTAAAGTTAAAATTGTATATTTAATGAACATGTACAAATTAACACATGGAGGTTCATATTGTTGGTTCAGTCTTAGTCTTTCACTGATGTTGATATTTTTGTGTGCAGTTTTTATTTCTTCTCTTTTTAATTTTTTTTTTTTTTTTTTTTCTCCTTTTTTTTTTTTTTTTTTTTCTCTTTTTTTTTTTTTTTTAATTTTATTCTTACCTTTTCAAAGGACAGAAATGTGTCTAGTTTGAGTGCGGTAAATAGGTTGCATCCATTCAAATTCGTTTTACATTCTTTCCTGACCTTTTAATTTTTTTCCTGTTAGCAGCAGTGTACAACTCTACCTGTATATTGCCTTTTTGCTGGAAAATGTTGTCTGTTGAATAAAATTTTCTATAAAAACACACATTCCTGTGAATGGTATGCAATTTTAACATCAATTTGTGTAAATTCGCCCCCTCCAGCCAAAATGTTTGTGGTTGTTGCAAAAAGGATGGGCATATTATAAATTCTTCAGTCGCTAAATTGTTCCATCTCAGGGTGCTAGAGCCTCAGCTTCTGCATCCACCATGAGCTTTTGTTTATGATAAAAGCTTAATTTATCCAAGGAAAGCAAAACTTTTCAACAATGTATATCTCAAATCTTAATCTCAGTGAACACTGCCTTCTACAATAAAAATCTTTATCAAGCACTAACATATTACACATAACTGTACACACAAGCCACAGGAGAAGAGGAACACCCTTCTCAGTGGAGCTAACAATATAAGAGGTGAAGGGCCAGTATACTTGGAGAGGGTGGGAGTTTTGGAACGGTAGCTTATTTGTAATAAGTTAGGAGACTGGTAGGTCGGCAAGTTTGAAAAAGTGGGTTTTAAGTGCTCAAAATATCTTGACAGTAGGCGCAAGATTGGAGCAGAATTATAGTTCCACTATAAACATTTGAGATCAGGTAGGTTTTTTTTTTGGAAAAATGTCCCTTCTGTGATCATACATACCTGTCTTTTCAATACCTTTTAATGTAGAAGGGATTACCTGTTCTTTTACAATACGACGTTTCTGGTTGCAATTTGTTAATATTAGGAATTAGACAAGGCAGGGTTTTCTGGAGAAGTCTTGGAACCGTTTATAGGTAGAGTTTATTAGAGTTTTTTTAAGTCATTGTTGAAACAGGGTGTTTATTGGTGCATTTGTGTATCAGAACAGTGCTGAATGTGACATTAGTTGGAATGGAAATCTGTGGAGAGCTTTATGGCAATAATGATAGTTGAGGGACAGGCTTCTGGCTCTAGAGTAGCATTTTATAATAATTTCTTTGGTTTTTTCTAAACAGATGTGCAAAAAAAAATACATGTAAATACCTCAGAAATACAAAGCTTTCTGTGCAAACTTTGTTTAAAAATGGAATATTTCACTAGAAGTCAACTTTCCTATCTCTTTGCCAAATCATCCAATTTTACTTACTGTGACTCCTACCCGCAGCACCCAGGCAAGGATGACGCCACAACCCTTCTTTTTATAGTCCTATCGAACGGAGCAGGTAAAATCTTGCAATAAACTGATGTCTACTCCTAAAAAGCCATCTTAATTATTTTCTTGAAACTAGAGTTAAACCATTATATATATGCATCTTGTTATAAGTTATTCTCAGTAGTCAGCTTCAAATGTCATCATAGCTAATTTAGGACCCATTCGATACTGGTTAAGGAAGCTCCAAGCCATATTTGAAGGAGTAACATTGTAAATAAATAGGACTGTACTCTTCAGAAGCAAGGTCATGCATTAACAAGTGCAATAAACACGTATTATTTGTCATCTGGGGATTTTACCAAATACATTCAAAGATTTCATAAACATTTAATTTTTTTTTTCAGTGATTTGCTACTGAATCTTGTTTTACTAGTTTGTAATGTTATACTTCGCTTCCCTTTTTATAAAAAAAATTGAGTACATCTCAACGGAAAGTTTTGCATGCACCTTTATACTGCTACCTACAGAAAAATTTCATAATGCTTTACAATGCAAATAAATTTCAGGCTACCCCCAGGGTATACCCCCC
>NC_092864.1:70502710-70533281 GCF_032062135.1 Pyxicephalus adspersus | reverse complement strand
TGTCTGTCGAAGGTCCCTAAAACTGGTGATTTACTACCAAAAATATTCACAATATGAAAAAACACATTTATTGTCAATGGTAAAAAACTTTTGGGTGATTGCTAGTCAATTCATCATTTCTGTGCAAGCTTTTCACACCAAAAAAACATTCTAAACCTCAGACTCCATGTTCTTATGTTTATTAGTTTTTTTTTTTTTAATTGAATATAACATGCAAAAATAAATACAATAGAATATTATGATCCAAATATAACAAAGATGGGTTATGTAACACACTTTGCAGGTTTAATACAAAGGATTTGGTCATTTCCATTACAAAACATCGTCATAACTATTATTACAAACATGAATGTGAAAAAACGGGGCCGCCGCGTGCACAGACATGATGGCGGATGTAGCATAAATTCAAGGGTGATGGGGTGCCGGGGGATGGCTCTCCTTGCTTCCATCCAGATACACATGTGCCTCCAACATGGCGTCTTCCCCTCTGGTTGACGACTTCCCCTGCTCCACAGAGGAACCAGACCTTGACGGCTCCTTAATTGATGGCATGCCTGATCATGACCAATGCTCCACCCTATCCCTATCTAGTGTTTATTGGATAAAATCCACACTTATGCTGCAGCTTGAGCTTGCTTCAGCTACTGACAAGCTGGCTACACAACTGACTTGTGAAATCAGGGATTTGGGCTCCAGAACTGATGACCTGGAGCAGCACATGGATGTACTAGTGACCACAGCCACTTCCCACAGATGGGAGATTTCCTCCCTTCAGAATGTTATGGACACTGTGCTATTACGCCTGGAAGTTGCAGAGAATACAGCGTGCAGGGCAATCCGCGTATCTGAGGCCTCCCTAAGTCCTTGGACCTTACCTCCACGGTCAATGACTTTCTACATAAATTAGTGCCTACTCTCCTAATGGACAGATTGGAGCTGGACAGCATTCGCCATGCTGTGGACCCCAAATGCCCTGATGGCCATCCACTAGACATCATTTTGAAGCCTACCTACTATCACACCAAACAGTCCATCCTGCAGGCAGCCAGAGCCAAGATGGAGCTCTTTCCAAGGATCCCAGTACCAGATATTTGCAGATCTCTGCCCGACCACGCTTTAGAAACGGCGAGCACTTTGGCCCTTCCTGCAAGTTCTTTAGGAAAACTGCATCCGTTACAGATGGGATTTTCTATTTAGCCTGCACTTTTACAATAAGCCTTCTTCCTTTTCACTTGTGTAGGCCTGCAAAGTTTTTCTCCAAATCTCCTTACTTCCCCCTAGTAGAATCACTCCGCCATCCCCTTCACGCTTTCCTTCAGAACCTCCAGAGCTCAAACCACTCTGGACCACCGTCACTCGCAGTAAACAGTCTGCTCTTCCGACTCCATCTCAGGCGACCTCTCAAGCTGACGACCACAAATGGTTGAACCTGGATACTTACCTGTCTGTTAGGAACCTAAAGGAAGTTCCTCTTCTTCCACTTCTGTTGTGTACAGATCCAACTGTACCGAAGTTTGACCCATGATGGGACCGATGTGCCTCCCCCACCCCTGGACCCACATTATAACTATACCTTGCCTTTTTTTTTTTTTTACTTACCTACTCACGGTTTAATTAGATGCAACTGTTATGTTTTACATTGGCAGTACTGATTTGACTGTGGTTACATGCATTCTCCCTCGCCCCTACTCCCTGCAAACCACATTTGCCATGACAGGTCTTAGGATTTTCTTGCACAATGTCCAGGGCTTAAACTCTCCACAAAAGCGCACCAAGGCTTTTTGTTTCTATAGGTCATCCACTCAGTCCAAACCCTTGTTTGTCTCCAAACACTACCCCATAATCTTCTCTGCAAATGCTCGGGTAGAAAAGAGTGGAGTGCTGATTGCCTTTGGATCAGGCTTGCCTTTCACGTGCACACACAGGGTTGCTGATCCTACTGGCTGGGTTCTCTTACTGACTGGAACCCGGTATGACTCTGAGGTCACGCGCCCAATAGGCACAAAATTTCTTTCACATATCTTCTTGCTACTCTCTGCCCTTGGAAAAGTCCTGGTGATCCTCAATGGGGAATCTAACCTGATACTGAATCCTAAGTTAGATAACTGGACCCACATCCAACTTACAGAACAATACAGAAAGGGATATCCCCGGTTACCCTTTGGGAAGCCCACAAGACACGCTCTAGGAGTCACCTCATAACCGGAAATTCACCTCATTCACCTCATTCATAACCTCATTCACCTCATTCATTCACCTCATAACCGGAAATTTTGTGAGCTAGAGGAAAGCTGGAAATCTCAACTGACAGCTTCCTTAAAGTCGGAGCTGGCAGTGATAAAGTTAGAGCTAGACTTACTATTGAATGATAAGGCTGAGTGCACACTGAGATGGACGAGCAAAAATATTACTCCCAGTCTAACAAATGTTGGTCCATGCTGGCTTAATGTTTACACCCAGGCCCTCATACAAATTACTGGCCTACAACATCTTTCTAACATCTGTGGTCCTCTCTCAGGTCCAGGCAAACTTTCCTTTCCACCAATTATCCTTGGCAATACTTGGGGTCAAAATACCCAGGAATTACCAATCATTATTTGCTACTATCATCCCCTGATTCACTCTTTGACCTCCCTTCTTGTTTTAATGCATTGAAGCAATTAAAATGACCTGGCTACCGGAACTGCTATATTACTTTCGCACTCTCCCTGTGACCGTTCCCCTGGCTGTGCTTCACAACCTACATGCCAAATGGGATGCCTTCATAGGGCTTGGGATCAGACCCAGGGGCACCATGTACACCCACAGACAGTCGGGTGGATTGGAAGTTCCCAACCATAGGAAATATTATTCAGCGGCCCAAATCCGCCAACTAATGGCTCTTCATGCAGTTCAGGAAGGCCCCCATGGGTCTCTATAGGTGACTACCCTTTTCATGTTTTGATTGTCAGTCTAGCAACTTTTTGCAAAGATGAGCTTTTTCTAGCATCCCCTACACTTACTCTGAGGCTGTGCAGCAGCCAATGAGCAGAGTAGTTCCTGCTTCCAACCCTATCCTGCTATTGGCTGCTAGCCTTAATTATACCTCCATAATTCCAGGCTCTGGTTCCTGGATCCTCAGCCTTGTTATCTGGCATTTGCACAGGTAATTAAACTCAGCTAAACTGTGCATTTTTTAGATTTCGGACCTTGACTGCACTTGCCTGCCTCCTGTCCTGACCTGTGCTTGAACCCAGAATACATTTGCCTGATGCCTGTCCTGGCCTATGCCTAGACTGAAACATCATTCAGCGCAACAAAATCAAAGGCTGGGGTACAAAACAGGTAAGATGAGTAGGAGTTACTCCACCTGTAATACTTATAAGTAGTGTATATGTTGTCAACACTGGGTAGATCAAAAAAAATGTATATGAACAAAAAGTCTATGGGGTTTTTTTTGGCATGGCAAAACACAAAGTATTTACTGTAAATTATAGCAGGTCAGTAGTTGTTTCACAACACTATTCAAGTTGGGCCACTAGGTGGCACTAGACCGCAATTTGCAAGTAATTGTAACATACTGTACATACATGTCAGCATAATTGAGTCTAGTGCATTCTGATCCATGTATAAGTAGATATATTTAACCATTTATTATTTTTTCATTTTGCGCATACATGTATGTTGCTCTGCCGTTTAATGCTTGAGTAGACTTTTTTTTGTAGATACACTTTCCTTCTGACACACAGATCATAGAGATTTTTTGCTAATATCCTCCAGTTAAAAAATCTATTATATTCATAATCTGTATTAAACCTTGTTTTGTTTTTTTACCTAATCCCATCTCTAATGAATATACAACTGCGAACCCCCCCCCCCATTCTTTAAATACCTATCATCATTCTCTCATCTCTATTTAGGGAATCTTTTGGAAACTTATCTTTGGGAATTTTTTTTTTTTTAAATATTAATTTCTTCTTTTCTATACCTGGACCCAATTGAGTCCTTTTGATCTAATGCTACATGTAAGGTATATACCTATAACCAGACTACAGAGCACTCAGTATCCTTTATATACCATACTGCACCAATATCATACTTTATTGTATTGAGTATATTTTGATTGTTTATTTCTGCAAAGAGCGGCATTGTACCATAAATAGACATCATTTTTTTGTTGTAATATTTACATAACCATGTATTCTGTACCGCAATCCACAAGTGCCTCTGATGAAATCTAATTCTCTGGCAAAACTTGATTAAAAAGAAGACGTCTCATTATTTGAATTTTGTACATGTCATTTTCTGTCTAAAGAAAACCATCATGGGCAGTTATGAAAGCCACATTAATTTTAGAATTTTGCTGTCCAGTGTTACCTAAGTGACCTAACTTAAATAGTGTTGTGAATTAACTATTAAAAGAGACAAAGAGACAAAGAGGCCTAAATGTTTCCCACATCGTGTAATGACAGAGTTTAAATTGCCACCTCCTAGAATTCAACACATAATAAACAGAAAAAGAGAGATATGTTTCTTAGATTGGCACTACTCAGAAAGCAAGGAGTTGTGTGGTATTAAAATATGATTATTTATTTTTTTAAATTCTTTGAAAACACAGAATCATGACTATAGCAAAAAAAAAAAAAAAGTCTTATACGCCGAAAAATACGGTACGTCTTCCCTTCAACAAGCCAAGAGAGAGTTAATGCCACACAACTCTTTGCTTTCTGAGTGGTTCCAATCTAAGGAGCATATCTCTCCTTATCTGTTTATTGTAAATTAACTATTCTGACCTGATATCATTTACAGTAAATACTTTGTGTTTTGCCCCGCTTTCATATACATTTTTCCATCTATTGGAGCACACAATAGAGCTTCCAAATTAAAAAAAAATGTGGATGTATTTCTAGAAAGAAACATTGAGCCAATTGTGCAATTTGTACGGCTGTATAGCACCTTTGAAGCCACATCCAGCATGCCATTGTCCTTAGGGGGAAATAACACTCTACAGTGAACTCTCCAAAGTCCGCTCTGCCAGATAAATGCTAAATTCTTCCTTCAACTCTCCCAGAGGTAGGAAAATAGGCCTAGAGTCCTAAAGAAATAACAAAAGTCTGTGCAAAATGTTCATTTTAATTATTGAAATCCTCCCAAACCAGGAGGGTGGGGAAATTGACCATCTATGAGGCTCTGCTAGGATACTTCGCAGAATATTGAGAGGACATATAGGGAGTCATTTGCATCCCTAAATACAATTACAGTGTGATATTGTGGAACACACTAATGTCAGATTTCCCCTTAAAGGTACAGGACAGAAAGCTAGAGTCCCTCTTTAGGGGCCTGTATCTAAAGCTATGGACACAGGAACATAAATATTGTACATTATTAGCTATTACTTTCTGTGATCAGATAACCCCCCAGCACATCTTTCCTGATCCATTAAAAATTGGGATTTTGTGTTACCAGTCGTCATGAAACTCTGGATCTGGAAGGTAAGGGTGGTGCAGTGGCCGCTGACGGATGTTTGAGCTGTATTCAGGAACACGTTTATTGATAATAGTCATATTTCCATCACACAATCCATTCATAGTGGTAGGTTGCCGGTTCAAAGCGGAATCATTATTGTGAGCATTTTGAGACCACAAATTAGAGATCAATATTAGAGGCCTCAGGAAAGCGCTTTATCCTGTTCTGGTGAACCATAAGCCCCAGTCATGCCTATTTTTATCTCCTGCTGACTAATAATTTGGTGGTTGGCAGTTCATAAAACCATAACCTATGGAATTTTGGATCTAGCTAAAATAGGAGCATCCCAGGTATGTCTGCAGAGCATCACAATCCATGTGGACACAGCCTCCCTGACCCCCGCAGCTTGCTGTCATTGAATTGTCCAATCAGTTCCTCCTCTGTCTATTGGCATAGAAAAAGCCATGTAAGCCCACCAGAGGGAGCTCTCACTACAACCTTGTTGCTAATGGCAACGCCATTGACAGACTGAGCACTGCAGGGCCCAGTGACTCTGAACAACAACTTGAACTGCAGCAAGGCAAACCAACTACTACTTAAGTATTTTTTTCATTGTTATTTACTTTTATTTTTTCACCATTACTATTGTTCAGGTATTGTTCTTTGATTACTCTTTAATTTTTTTATGCAATGTGTTTTTTTATGTTTTTACTATAAAAAGTGTAAGTTACATCTCTGAGTGGTCTAAATACAAAACGTGTAATCTGCTACCCTGAACGCTACTATAAAAAGTGTAAGCTCTCCCATCCCTGTCTGGAGTGGCAGTCAGTGAGACAGACAGTACTAAAAGAGGCAGGATCATAACTTCGGTTGTCAAGGGTAACAGTGCGTTCTTGCATAGTGGCAATCTACCGGTGAGGAATACCAGATTGGTTAACCTTGGCCCATGTCAGCCCTTCTCAGTCTGCTGGTGCTTGGATTGTTGATGCGTGTGCTGGAAAGTCTATGCGTAGGGTGATGGCTGAGAGGCGATCGTCACAAGTTGAACTCCACATTAAAGCACAACTCTGTTGAAGACTCATTATTTTTGATCGTCCTGACAGCAATCAGTCAAAATCTTCCAGTTTTGTAGACCTTCAGTTCTTTGTTTTAAATCAGCAACTGTATTGCAGCCAATCAAAGGTTTCTTTGCCTTTAAAGAAGATGGTTTAAACCAATGTTTTTCAACCTTTTTTGAGCCACGTTGAAAAAATTCTGCGGCACACCACAAATTAAAAATGTTACAAAATCTATGGAAGATCTGCATGCCCGGATCCAAGAGATTCGTCTAATGGAGTACCTTACGGCGCTCCTTAGAAACACAGTAGATAGGTTTGAATTGATATGGGAGGCTTGGGACCGTTATTACGCTAATTTGCCCCTATGATCCACTAGACACCTCTTCTATTAACTACTGTCACAACACCATTTCTTTGTTCCCACCATTTCTTTACTCTAATATGATTGTGCTCTGTCCAGGAGTTGGTTATTGGACTTCTGGAACTCAGATGTGTTTTGTTCTGGTTTAAGATTGTTAATACCCAACTTATGTATCCCCTTTTTTTTTCCTTCTGTACCCTATTACAAAACTTTTCAATAAAAATACAATTTAAAAAAAAAAAAAATGTTACAAAATGACACTCTGTAGCTAATTCTCTTGTCTCTAAGAATAAACAAGGCAATTAAGCTACCTACTGCCACCCACTGACATAGAAGCGTATTACATTACTCTGCCAGTCACTACAGCACAGACACGTGACAATGGTAATTAGATCATTTCCCACGGTACATCTGAAGATCTCTTACAGCACAATAGTGTGCCGTGGCACAGTACTTGAAAATCACCATCAACTTGACGTTCCATATACCATGTCAGGGTAATTTTCAATATCCTTCAATCAGTGAAATATATATGAAAATAATACTTGGTGAAGCTGCCGAAATCTTTGTTCAGATAATTCCTTTTATTGGGTGACAACATTCCTGTTTCCTGGGGTTTCTGTACCACACAAATTTTGATTGAGTAGCATACATAATGTTGGCATAGTTTGCTGCTTTCAAAATTAGGAAGCATAAATAGCATAAAAATGTCATACAACCATCAAAAGAATGCAGTCCTGTAGTTTTATATCCCATCTTGACTCATGCTGGGGATTGCAGACTAGGGATGAGCAAGCAAATTTTTAAAATACGGTCTCGTGGTGAATTGGGCCATTCTTGCTTACCAAACATGTAGGCGAGAATTGCCTTTGTAAATTCAGCCGGCGAGACTGAATTTTTGGGACCTGCAAGACCAATCTGGGGAGTGGAGCTATCAGCTTGCCCTCATTCTGACTTGTATATGTTTTTACTATAAAAAGTGTAAGTTACATCTCTGAGTGGTCTAAATACAAAACGTGTAATCTGCTACCCTGAACGCTACTATAAAAAGTGTACGCTCTCCCATCCCTGTCTGGAGTGGCAGTCCAGAAGTATTTTGTATTTTCCAGTTGGTTTTGATGGGTCACTTGCTCCTAAATTATTTTTTTACAAGTAAATGGTTCCGCAGATACATAACGAGGTGGGACAGTTGTAATGTATGCCATGCCAGTTGTGCTTGGCATCCATTCTGCAAATGAAATAGTTTAGAACAGGGGGTCTGAAATGCTAGGATTAAAATGGGGGTGACCCAGGATAGAAGACATTGGGGATGGGCATGTTATTAAGCCAAAATCTTTAAAATATTTACTGGCTATTCATGAGATAGGGCCCACTAATGGATGTGTACGCAGAGCAGAAAGGGTGTCATGAGGGGACCATACTGCTCCAGCCAGTGGAAGACAGTGAGACAGACAGTACTAAAAGAGGCAGGATCAAAAACTTCGGTTGTCAAGGGTAACAGTGCGTTCTTGCATGGTGGCAATCTACCGGTGAGGAATAACAGATTGGTTAACCTTGGCCCATGTCAGCCCTTCTCAGTCTGCTGGTGCTTGGATTGTTGATATGTGTGCTGGAAAGTCTATGCGTAGGGTGATGGCTGAGAGGCGATCGTCACAAGTTGAACTCCACATTAAAGCACAACTCTGTTGCAGACTCATTATTTTTGATCGTCCTGGTCAAAATCTTCCAGTTTTGTAGACCTTCAGTTATTTGTTTTAAATCAGCAACTGTATTGCAGCCAAGCAAAGGTTTCTTTGCTTTTAAAGGAGATGGTATAAACCAATGTTTTTCAACCTTTTTTGAGCCACGTTGAAAAAATCCTGCGGCACACCACAAATCAAAAATGTTACAAAATGACACTCTGTAGCTAATTCTCTTGTCTCTAAGAATAAACAAGGCAATTACGCTATCTACTGCCACCCACTGACATGGAAGAGTATTACAGTCACTACAGCACAGACACGTGACAATGGTAATTAGATTATTTCCCACTGTACACCTGAAGATCTCTTACAGCACAATAGTGTGCTGCGGCACAGTACTTAAAAATTACCATCAACTTGATGTTCCATATACCATGTCAGGGTAATTTTCAATATCCTTGAACCTGATTCATGCTGGGGATTGCAGACCAGGGATGAGCAAGCAAATTTTTAAAATACGGTCTCGTGGTGAATTGGGACGTTCTTGCGTACCAAACGTGTAGGCGAGAACGGCCTTTGTAAATTCAGCCGGCGAGACTGAATTTTTGGGACCTGCAAGACCAATCTGGGGAGTGGAGCTATCAGCTTGCCCTCATTCTGACTTGTATTGCCCGGGGATCGCTCATTGCCAGGAGGATTCCCACAGCTGTATTTATGAATTCAGCCGTGATATTCCTCCTATAGTGATTTACGATGGTTTTGTGCAATTTCACAAAACCATCAGAACTTTCAGGAAATTTTCACGAGAATGCCAGAGGCGTCTCGCTCATCCATATTGCAGACCTACTTACAATCCAAGCTACTGTCGAAGAAGAGACGTTGTCTTCAGATAAAAAAAATAAAAGCAGACTGTGAAAGATTGAGCTCTGACTGTTCTCTATACATAGCCCAGCCTAAGTGGTTGTCTGAGGACAGCTAGGTGGTACACCCGGCTAAAATGGGCTACTGTGAACACTGGAACCGTATATTTTATAAGAGACATAATGAACTCAAGTTTTTTTGAGTCCCCCATTGTCAATAATGTCAAGCTTAGTGGTGAGATAAAAGGTACAAAAATGTATTTCACACAAAAATTAAAGCTAGGGTATTGTATCCAATAAATATGTCGTAACTTTTTACCAAGTGATTACCGGTAATTAAAAAATTAAAAAGTGGTTAATTATATATACTTTACCTAGCTTAAATGTTTAGAATGCGCAGTGTTTTATACAAATTATTTTATCCAAAGGTATGTGTGAACAATAGGCTGGGTAATCTATTGATGATATCATCATTGTAAAATATCATAAAATAGTAACATATATATAAATGTGTACTATTAGAAAAAAAACTTAATTTGAAATAAAGGTAAAATAACTTTGAAATAGGTTGATATCTAAGGGCTATACTAAAAGTCCACTTTAAAAAGCTCATTTTGATGTGAAAATATATTTTTTTACTACTTCATTAAATAAAAATATGGACAATGTTAAAGTAGTTACGAACTACGCAAACTATCACCAGCAAGTTTACCATATTGTTAAGTGCTGCTAGGACTTTTAAATACGATAATACTGAATCATTTTGCAGAAGATCCAATGTATTTCAAATAAATTATTCCAAAATCAATACGTGGAGTACAAGAAAGCTGATACCTGTATTAAAACAGGAACCTGTGGGTGTAACTGTGCACAGTGTCCCCGTATTATTGATATAGAAATTGACATATTACCAAAATATTTAAATTGTTTCAGAGTAGGGGTAATCTATTTAATGCGATGCATTCTGTTGTTTACCATGCTACCAAGATTCGAAACAGAAATGCCAAAAAATATTAGTGGTAAATACATCCATGGTGTGTTATTTGTAATACGTATTACATAAGTTCAGTCTGTTTATCTTTTATACCTCCTTTTTACAGTTCGTATTTTGTACTTTCCAGTTGGTTTTGATGGGTCACTTGCTCCTAAATTATTTCTTTAAAAGTAAATGGTTCTGCAGATACATAACAAGGTGGGACAGTTGTAATGTATGCCATGCCAGTTGTGCTTGGCATCCATTCTGCAAATGAAATAGTTTAGAACAGGGGGTCTGAAATGCTAGGATGAAAATGGGGGTGACCCAAGATAGCAAGTTAGAAGACATTGGGGATGGGCATGTCATTAAGCCAGATTCTTTGAAATCTTTACTGGCTATTTGTAAGATGGGGCCTACCAATGGATGTGTGCGCAGAGCAGGAAGTGCATCAGGACGGGTCCATACTGCTCCAGCCAGTGGAATGGGAGATAAGGCATCCTCCAGAGCTACCCAGTACTTCAGATTCCTGAAGATGTCTCCACCATTTCCTCATGGTGCTTTAGGGAGCCTAATAACTGTCAGTAACGTGGAGAGTTTCTATTGAATACAAAGCTAAGAAATTACAAATGAATAACTTTAAAACTGCAGTAGTTGATGTACAGTAAGAATTGCAAGACCCCCTTCCCTGCATAAAACCAGGTGGACAGGGTGGGTTCAGTGCATTAGGAATAATTACAATAGTTACTTCATCAGGATGAAACCTTGATTGAACATTATTACATTTCCAAATAGTGCACCAAAACACACTGATAACAGCATTTCACTTTACATATTTATTACTGAATTTTGTACAATAGGATCTTATATCTTGAAAATGATTGCCTCTATTGCCAACTTGCCCCTACATTATACTGCTTGGTAGCAGTACAGAAGGCAATATGAGGGAGCTCCCAAAGCCTATAAGGGCAGAGCTTTATTTTGAAGTGAGACATAAAGTAAAGCCCAGAGGTCCATGATGTGAAGGGGAAACATTACCTACATGTATTTATATAATTGTTTTGGATAATGTAGGAAATGGTTATAACACTATCATTTTTGTTTATTTCATGTTGTCAGGGTATTTTGTTAGGGATGTATCCCTTCATTTTCTTTCCTGGACATGCAACAGAAAGTGAAAAGAAATCATTTCAAAATGGAAGAAAGCAAAGTCCTGGACTTCTTAGGGGTCAGGAAAACCTTGGTCCAGGCCTGTATGATATGCTTAGGTCATTCCTTGCCACCAGAAAAGCTTACTTTCACTTTCACTGCCTTTGTCCAATATCTTTCACCCTGCAGGAACGGGTGACCTTTCTGATGAATGAGGAAGCTTTCGACCAGTCACAGAGCACAGCCTATTATCAAGCAATGGGGGAGAAATACGGTCAGTTTTCCTAAAGACCCTTTCACACCACCTTACGAGACATGGTCCATATTTTTCCCAGTCTTAAAAATGTTCCTGTTGAAAGTATAAAGAGCTAGAACAGGGGTCATCAAACGTTTTTGGCCACTAGGCCATTTCAGGGGTGGGCAGGAGCACACTAGGCCAGACTCTCTTTTGAGTCCCGCCCTAATGGCTCGGCCCCCACCAGGAACGCCCCCTGAAGGGAATTCCCTACCCTCCGCAATGCAGATGAAGGAGAGGGAATGTTCCCTATTCAACCCAGCGGGCGTTAACACTTCCACTGGGGTAAATAGGGAACATTCCCTCTCCTCCATATGCATTTTGGAGGAGAGGAGATTCCCTTCAGGGAGCCACAGCAAGAGGAGGCTCAAGAGCTGCATGCGACTCCTTTGGCTCTGGCTGCGGTAGTTTGTTCTGGCCTCTGGAGCCGCGGGAGTCGGCATTAGGCCGGATCGGCCAGGGAGCATTAGGCCGTATCTGGCCTAAAGGCCGGAGTTTGCTATAGGGCATGAGAAGTTGATTATTATGTATACATTTTGGTGGAGAGGATACACTTTCATCAGTGAAGCTGGGTGATCCAGCAAACCTGGAATGGATCTGGTCCAGGATTGAAAACAATGACTTTGAAGAAATCCAGTCCAGGTTTGCTGGATCACCCAGCTTCACTGATGAAAGTGAATCCTCTCCTGCCTTGGAGAGCTTTAATAAATCAGGCCCTCTGTGTCTTACAAGGAACAAAGTAGCACTATCACTTGCAGTAAAGCTGACCGGATGCAGCATTATTAGAAATAGTATACAGGTTTAGGTAGAGAATGTCATTCAACAAAGGATGGAATGGTAAATACACTTTTTAGTTGATTATTGACATTATTTATAGTGACAACATAAACAAAGAATGTAAAAATCTAAGTTTTACTTCTATTTGTTTTGTTTTTTTTTTTTTCATTATATACAGTCATTTAGTATTACACTTTCCTGAGATCAACTTGCTTACATTTTGAAGAATATTCTTTATCACCACTAATGTTTACTGATGGATATAGCTAGAACTAGATTTGGCTACAAAATAATTAAGTGAATAAAACTTAGGTGTCTAATCTATCTATATATTACATACAAGTAAAGCCAGCACAATATTGGCAATTTAGTTTTTGTAATGAGTAATTAAACTTTGCAAAATTCTTACAAACGTTTATATTTGTGAATAAGGTGTTTGCAGTTTGGGCAGTAGTGGTTCACGTCTTTGCAGCTGTTCACACAGCATGGTATAAGGCAGCAACCTATGATACATCTGTAAAAAAAGGCAAAAAACACAGAAATAAGAAAGTATTTCATATAGAAAGTACTGATATTAGCTTTAGTCTCGTAAGAAAAACTTTTATTCAAACAGCTAATGGGAATATCAAACATAAAGTTAACAAGTTACTCTATTCAGTAGAATAAAGTGTTTATACAAAAAGGGTTTATTGATAAAAAGGTAACAACTCATCTTTCAAATTGGGATATTTAGTTGGCCTATTTTCAAATGAATAACAATATAAAAAAATGTTTAAAGACAATACAATTTTATTTCACATATTTAAATAGAAGGTCTACTTATTGGACTAATTGGTACTTTTATACACTATACAAATGTACCCAAATTCAAGCACTCCACGCAGAATGATCTAACCATACCAAAACAATAGGATAATTACAGATAATTATAATGTAATTTATTTTAGTTAATCTCTCGACGCATTTTGCAGTATAGACATTACTCTTTCCACAGGAGTAGTTGGTACATCAATAAATCAATAATATTACATAAACCCCCCCCCCAAAAAAAATAAAGAATATTTGTTATGCACATTTACAATAAAAAGATTTTATTTCCAATCCTATATATGTGCATATGTATATTAGTACATAGATACTTACACTTATATATATATGTATATATATATATACTTATATATATATATATATACATATACACACACACATCTATATATACAGGTGGTCCTTGGGTTACATACGACATAGGGACTGCAAGTTTGTTCTTAAGTTGAATTTGTAAGTAAGTCAGAACTATTAATAATAATAATAAACAGGTTTTTTAAAGCACCAACATATTACACAGCGCTGTACATTAAATAGGGTTTGCAAATGACAGACAGATACAGACAGTGACACAGGAGGAGGAGAGGACCCTGTCCCGAAGAGCTTACAATCTAAAGCTGCGTACACACTTGCAATTTTTGTCGTTGGAAAGGATCTTTCACGATCCTTTCCAACGACAAGGGACTGCACGATGCATGAACGGTGCTGTACATACATGCTCTATGGAGAGGGGAGGGGGAGGGCGACGGAGCGGCACCCTGCTGCGCGCTCTCCCCTTCCCTTTCATTAGGATCGGTTGTCGTCCATTGTCCGTGGATCCGGCAGGACGGTCGTTCGGACGATGGACGACACCGACTGTACACACGGCAGATTTTCGCCCGATATTTGGCCGATGCCGATTATCGGCCGAGAAAAATCTGTCGTGTGTACGTAGCTTAAGAGATATGTATTTCTCTGTAGTGAGAGAATCACTCTTTGATAGTTGCACCGAATAAAGTGTATCCAATGGACGTTTTTTCCTCTCCTAATATATTGAATGTACTGAATTTTAATTTTTATAAATGATTTATTATTGGAGCATCTATCCACAGCATCCAGGTATCTTTTAGGTGAAACACGAGATCGGATATATGGTATTTAACCAACCTACAACGTTTGCGCCAGGTGTCTGTTCCCACCTTCATAAATAAGCCCCTAAGAATATTGTTTTTCTGCTTTTTACATTTTGGTGGAGAGGATACACTTTCATCAGTGAAGCTGGGTGATCTAGCAAACCTGGAATGGATCTGGTCCAGGATTGAAAACAATGACTTCCAGAAGAAATCCAGTCCAGGTTTGCTAAATCACCCAGCTTCACTGATGAAAGTGTATCCTCTCTCACCTTGGAGAGCTTTAAAAAATCAGACCCAAAATGAAAAAATAATAATCAACTTTCCATGTCCTATGTCAGAAGCAGCAAAGGCACCAGCCCTATTCCACCACAAGAACAACGTTTTAAACACGAGCATCTGCTGCTTCCTTGAACATTGAGTAATTTGTGACTCTCAGGTCAGTTAATGACACCAATGATCTACTTTGGCTATCTGTAAAGGTGACATTGATCCCACTGGTCAGCAGTGTAAGATGCATTTTCCCACTGATCACTAGGCTATTGTAAGCTGTCAATATTTTTATTTTATTGTCAGTGGTTTGCTGAGGATCTGAAAGTTATTTCAAGGGTTCCATCAATGTCAAAAGGTTGAGAAACACTGTAATAAAGTATGGGGCTTAAAGTGGTCCTTAGAACAGATTGGACCTGATTTAATAAAGTTCCTGAAGGATGGAGAGAATACACTTTCATCAGTGAAGCTGGGTGAGCCAACAAACTTGGAATAGATTTCTTAAAAATTATTAGCTATTTGTTAGCAAATGTTTCCAATCCTGGACCAGATCCATTCCGGGTTTGCTTGATCACCCAGCTTCACTGATGAAAGTGTATCCTCTCCAGGCTTGGAGAGCTTTAATAAATCAGGCCCATAGTCCCAAATCTTGCAGCTCCTTTGAATGCATATAGGTGTACTCTAATTAACTAATTATGTGACTTCTAAAGTTAATTGTTTGGACCAAATCCTATTTGGAGGCTTCATAGAAAAATGGATGAATACTTATGCACCTGACACTATTCAGCTTTTACTTGTTTTATTACATAAAAACGTATTTTATTTCAGTTCCCTTTCAACTTTATTGGTATTTAAAATTAAAATCAATATAAAGTTATTCCAGGTTGTAGCGTCCCAAAACAGGATATACGCTGAGCAGAGTAAATATGTTTGCAATAAACTGTATATATTCTGCATGCCAAATTTGTGTTTTATGTTATTCGGCATTTTAAAAATAAAATGCAAACCAATAAAAATGAATGTCAGTGAAATATACCTAAATGCATTAATTTTGTTATGAAAATTACCAATGTGTTTTTAGAAGCAACCAGTTATGCTGCTCTTTAACCTCCCTGGCGGTCTAATTCTGTCCGTTTTGCACGGTTAGGCATAACTCACGGAAATATGTCCAATATTTATTAAATTTAATAATAAACTTAAAAAAAACCCCAAAACAATCTGTTAAAATAAGGGTGCATACAAATACTGAAACCTGTAATAAAACTGTACAGTAGCATGTATAATATATATATATTATAATTATATATATATATATATATATATATTATATAATGATTGCTTTGTATTGGATTCAATACAGTTATTTTGTATTGAATCTAAGGGGGTTAAGCACTAGAAACACAAAGTGCAAAATTTTGTTGGCTTCTTTGAAAAGCACACAGATCCTACAGATCACAGAATTATGGTAAGGTGTCATAAGGTGACCGCTACATTGTTGTTTGGTTCCTCCATGTGGCTTCCCTATGATCATGTTTCTATGGCATGCCAGAAATACAAAAGATTTGCTTCATCCACAAAAGAAAAAAACAGCTTCCCCTTCCTCCTCGTAATATAAAAACGATGATTCCTATCTTCCAGTACTGTGCCCCTGAACTCCTAAACTGTGCCGATTTTCCTTTGGGTTACAGAATAGCTGCATAAAAACAAGTCTTGCAGCTTTATGTAATATAAAATGGTTAATGATTTCATTCATTTTGATCTCGTCTCCGGTAAACAGTTGGCGCACAAAATTTATGCTTCTTGAGCTGCCATTATCCAGGCTCATAAATGTATACTGTATTCTTTGAAAAGTACATTGTTTTTAGAGATAGTTAATGTAGTCAACCCTTCCGTGGCACAACTGGGAACATTAAGATAGTTATGTAACTCTGTCTTTACTACTGTGTTTCCCCGAAAATAAGACAGGGTCTTGTATTTATTTTACTTCTGAAAATCGCATTAGGGCTTATTTTCAGGGGATGTCTTATTTTTCTTATGCACAAAAAAATCTTTATTTATTCATGTACAAAATCTGTTTTTATTCATGTACAAAAAATCTATAGCATTGTAACCAATATTACAATGCTATAGAAAGATACCTCTGTGTTACCTGTGACCTGTTGTTATATACAAGAAGTCATGAATAGGAATTGACAAAAATGATTAATGAAAAAAAAACAGCTTCAAAAGCAAATAAGTGCAACATAACAAGAAAATGTTCTGACAATTACCAAATGACTAGACACAGAAACAAAACTTCCAAAGCTTTGTTGACCACAAACAGTAACCAATAAAAAACTGAGTAAAAGCAAAAAAATAAATAAAGAAATAAATCAATAAATATGAATTGCTGCTAATGAATGAAATACTAGCAAGGACCCTTTGAAAAGAGAATCCACCAACCTCCTATTAGTTGTAGTGTCACAACAGAGTACACCCCTTGCTCCAGTGCTTTGAAAATCTCCTGCTCTCTCTGCTCTCTCCTTCCCCTTGGTGTACCACATGACTGCACCCTTCGAAGAAGCCAATAGGGCTTACTTTCGGGGGAGGGCTTATATTTCACCCTTGCATGATTAGCACGCTAGGGCTTACTTTCGGGGTAGGACTTATTTTCCGAAAAACACGGTAGGAGTAAACTTTTAAAAAGAATAAAAGTGTCAATAGTGTCTCCTGATCATACCAGAAATTATATAAAAAAATATATAAAATATACAAAATTGTTTCTAGGCCTGGATATTTTTTTTTAGACGTGCATGCGACACTAAATTTACAATGTGAGTTCAGCATAAATCATTAAATAATCTAATCTAACACAAGGTTTCAGTTACCCCATTTTTCACTTAGGAAGTTCAAAATTACAGGTAACTGGTAAATACATGGCAGCAACTCACACACCGTGTGGTTTCAATTATGTAAGCCTAAGTACAACACAGAATGACAATGTTTTGTAACTATCTGTTAGGGCTGCACCCCCTGGAAGGTGGTGTGGGATTATCTGGTGTCTAAGTGCCTCTTTGTCTTCACCAGAACAACCCGCTGGGCATGATGGGCCGGTAATCCTAGTGGCCACCTTGCTGCTGGGAAGCCCCTAGGCTCTCCCTACCAGGGGCAAGTGGAACAGAGGGCTTTGGTGTAGAGACAGCAAAGATCAGGTACTCCATAGGTTGACAGTAAGAGGCACGGTCTGGGCTGACAGAGGTCAGGGCAGGCGCCTGGCAACTGTAGTCAGAGTCCAGGCACAGGTCAGGGCAGGCTGAAAGCAAGAGCAGTCTAAATCCAGGCACAGGTAAAGGCAGGCAGCAGGCAAACGTAGTCAAGGTTCAAGTACAGATCAGGGAAAGTGGCAGATAAGTGTAGCCAAGGTCAGGAATCCAAAAACGCATAAAAAGGCAGAGTGTAACTGAGCAAGTCTCAGGCAGCAAGGCTGAGGATCCAGCAACCAATGCCTAGAACAAGCATGGTATAAATAAGGCTAACAGCCAAACGCAGGACAAGACTGGAACCAGGAATTAGTCCGCTCATTGGCTGCTGTACATACTTTGAAATCCCCTTCAGCTGTGATCATTTGTTCGTAACAGGATGTTAAGAAAGACACAGCTCAAGGGAAGCTTGGATGCTGTAAGCTGCTGGACAGCTGATTTTCAGGTGTAAGTAAGGATGAGCGAGAATGCCTCTGGCATTCTTGAAAAAATTTCCTTGAACCTCTGATGGTTCCGCAAAATTTCGGCCTGAGAAAGGCCTGATTCAGCGCGAGATCGAACGTAATATTCTTACTCATCCCTAGTGGTAACACTATCATCTGTTTTACTGGCTGCTGGTGACAAACTCAAATGGTACTCTTTGTCTATTTTCCCTTTTTTTTAGTTTGTCTTCCCCTTTAACATTTAACTGGAGCAATGTAACAATGAATTTCTGTTAAAAGGGAAAAGGGGAAGGCACTTATTTACATTTACCATAACAGAAGATGAGGAAGTACGTTGCAACATAACTTGTTCAAACAGACTGTCTACAAAACAATTTCTCACTATCTGTTTGATACACAGTTGACAATTGAAAATCGATAATCCGGATCCTTCAATTTCCCGGCATGAATTTCAGATCGTATTTTCAATACAGGGACTGCAGTACATTGTTTGGCCACTAATGTTTTGAAGGCGCTGTTCTGCAGAAACAGCTGTTAGGTCTTGCTTGCTACACTAAATACATGTTGAGACGTCCCTGCTGCCTGCTGCCTGGAATTGTGCCAGATGTCTGTGGTGCTGCGAGAGGAAGACTGGCCTGTGTGTAGAGGTATAGGAAGTATATAAAAACCTCAGGTCCGGAGGTTGCCGGATTTTTGATTGTCAACTGTACTGCAAAAATAAGCAAGTTGTAGCTGCCCCCTACCCCCAGACATCCTTTCCTTGTAGATGTTCCAGCTCTGTTCTGCTCTGCTTTAAATGGCTAACACAACATTTAGTTTTAGGGAAAACCAAGACCATTGATTAATCAGAAATTTTACCAGATCAGTACAATATGACCAATTAACCAATGCACCAGCAGGTTTGTGAGTACGGACAAGTGACAGAATTTCACAAACGTTCACAAAAATGATTACGCTTAAGTACCCCTAAGTCAAGCAAATTTTCAAGAAGATTTTGTGAAAAAGGCGATCATTTTGCCCTGTGGCAAAAATGCGTGCGGGAACTCGCGGACAGTTTTCCCAGGTGTCACTGCAAATCATACTGAGCCTGTACAGTGACCCCAACAACCAACCCTCATCTCTGAGACATTCAACAGAAAACGTCAAAAATGGCCTGGACAAAATTATTTGCACCTTTATCCTGGTAGCACACCCTTTGGAAGAAATAACTGTTGTTAATTACTTTCTGTAACAATCAGTGAATCTTTTACATCTCTCTACTGGAATTTTGGACCACTCTTCCTTCCTCCAGCTGCTCCAGGTCTCTCAGATTTGAAGGTTTCCTTCGCCCAACTGCTGTTTTAGATCTCCCCACAGGTGCTCTATGGGATTTAGATCTGAACTCATTGCTGGCCACTTCAGAACTCTCCAGCGCTTTGTCTTAAACCATTTATGGCTGCTATTCGAAGTAAGCTTTGGGTATTGTCCTGCTGCAAGACCCATGACCTCCGGCTGAGACCCAGCTTTTTGACCCTGGGCTCTACATTGGGCCCCAGAATTCTTTGGTAGTCTTCAGATTTTATAATACAATTCAACCAGTCGAGACTCCCATAGCCTGAAGCAGGAAAGCAACCCCAAAACATCAGTGAACCTCCTCCGTGTTTGACTGTAGGGGTGGTGTTCTTTTCTTGAAAGACTTCTTTTTGTTTTCTGTAAACAATCGAATGATGTGGATTACCAAAAAGCTGTATTTTTGTCTGTACCCTGTATCCTGTGCCTGCAAGTCAGCTTGAATTTGTTTGGAGGTTTATCAAGGCTCTTTATCGACCATTTGAACAATTCTTTCTTGTAACTTATCATCAACCTTTCTCGTTCGTCCATGTCCAGAGAGACTAGCTACAGTGCCATGGGCTGCAAATTTCTTTAAAACGTTGGGCACAGTGGACACAGGAACAATAAGATTTCTCGAGATGGACTTGTAACCTTGGAATTGTCCATGCTTTGATATAATTTTGGTTCTCAAATCCTCAGAATTCTTTGCTCTTCTTTCTTTTTTCCATGCTCAGTGTGTTACACACAGAAAACCAAAAACAAGATTGAGTCAACATTTCTCCATTTTTACTCTGATTTATCAAAGCTCAAGGCTGCACAGGATACACTTTTATCAGTGAATCTGGGTGAACCAGCAAACCTAGAATGGATTTGGCCCAGGATTCAAAACATGTACTAGGAAATAGCAAATGACTTTGAAGAAATCCATTCCAGGTATCCTGGATCACCAGCTTTACTGATGAAAGTGTATCCTCTCCAGCCTTGAAGAGCTTTATTAAATCAGGCCTAGTGTGTTGTGTAGAGATGGAGATTTGCAACATGTTTTCTTCAGGCAAAGTGCACCCCCCTTTCCAGAATGATTCTGGCCTGGCCAATCAAGATGGCCATCGACGTGAACACCAAAGAAGACGAATTTCACAATGTGGAGAGGTTAGTGTACTTTTAGTTCTGCTTTAAGGGATAAACTAGAGACTCTTATCTGTTGAAAGTGAAAGCTGCTTTTGTCATACCTATTAGCTGCTTGTCAGTGCTGCTGCAGCTGTCTCATAGTCGGGCAGATATCACCATTACTGTGCAGCACAGACTTCTCTTTTTCATAAATGTTTGTTTTCCTTTTTCATACAGTTCTCCAGAAGAGGTACACACAACTGAGCCTTCAGTCATAATGTACTTATAAAGTTTATATTTAATAATGTGAAACTGATATACAGCACAGCTTTTGGGCACTAATATTACCCAAATTTTCTAACAAAGCCACTTTAACCTCACTACTTTATATTTGTCAATTTATTTGTTTTTTACTATATACTACCAACCCAATCTATATATATATATATATATATATATATATATAGATTGGGTTGGTTTTATTAAACTTTCTGAGTCATTGATTTCACTCAAATGATTCACACAAATCATTTCACTAGAACCCCTTGGATCTCACCTTCCTCTTAAGGAATTTGTTCACGATAGGACTAAACCTTTATGGTCACTAGTAAGTTTTTCATACCTTTGTTCCCACAAGCCTATTAAAACCATCATAATATAACATATACACATATAATCTAAATCTTTTCACCACTACAACTAAACAATTTAACATAGACACCAAGCACACCACCTTCTTCCTAAATATGTCATTATGAACCAGCACATTAGAACCAACCAAGTTTCATAAATTCACTATTATCAAAAAACTTTCTAAAAATCTTATCCCCTATATCTTTAATTTCTAACAACTTAACATGTTTTTTTTTTTTTTATAAATTCCTATTCAAATTACCTCTTAGTGAATATTTACATCAAATACTTGTGTTATACTTTTGTCACAATGTGTATTTTTTATGCTCAGTATATTACTTTGTCATATTATTTAGAATGATAACAAATCGTGGGGACATAGGACATTAACCTGACAATTATCTGTGGAAATATTAGGGATGTAAAATGTATAGTTGATTGGTCCTCTACCCCATGAAACATTAAGGGGGATGACCATTCTTAGCTATTGTATGTACCTATCATCGATTGTTTTTTTTGGATGAATAACTTTAACAACAATATAATTACTCATTGTCTAAAAAAAACATTGCTACTTTACTCTTTTGTTGAAATTTAAATCCTACAGCACGGCTTCAGTAATTCTGAGATTTTCCTTTCCAACATAAAACACTGTGAAAATGGAATTGTTATATTTTATTATTATAATATTTATTTTATTATTATTATTATTATTAATAATAATAATAATAATAATAATAATAATTAATATACTAACAAGTGTAACTATGTTTATGGACCTTTTCTAGAAACCTATAAGATAGCAAATCATTTTAAAATTCCATAAATAATGTATAAGGCAAACTTTGTAAATAAATCTTCTTAACTTACCCAAAGAAAAACAGCAGGCAACATAAAAGTGTTGTCAAGCACCCTGACTTATATTCAGTTGTTGTTACACATAGCAGATTGCAGGATGGACAGACAGTCTGGGCGGGGGTATCCCTCAGCTCATGTTTCAGGGTAATATGTGGCATAACCACTATTTAAAATGTAATAGGAAAAGAGTTAGTAAAATGTTTTATCTCTACAGATATACAATCTAATATTAAATAGTAAACTCACCTGTCTGTGTCTGAAGTGCTGATTCACTATAGGGTGGTGGTGGTGGAAAAATTGTTGAATTCCAGCCTTGGATGAAGACAGAGAAAGTCATAGAAAAGTTTATGTCTGTATTCTACTAGTCTTCACTTTACAGAGTTTAATTAAAAATATCCATTCCTGTGAATGCGGGTACAGGATCAGTAAATATTAAATAATATATTACATTTTCTAATATTTGTATGGCAATTGGTGCCCTGTACATGTCAATGTGAATTGTGGGTATCCTCAAATTTGGGTGGCCGCACCTTTCTCTGCACCCTGCTTTGAAACACTTAATTCTGTACCCTTCTTGCACTGTACCCCTCACCACCATCAGCATTTACCATTATATTGTTTATCCTACATGCTTGTTGCACTGCAACGCTCACCTTTTTCTGCACCCAGCTTTGTACCACTGAGCTCTGCACCCCTCGTGTATTGCTCAGCTCTCCACCCCGCCTTGCACCATTCACATCTGCTCACCCTTAAAGCCAGGCTTGCACCATTCACCCTAGACCAGTCTTACAAAGCACCCTCACCTCTCTCTGCACCCAGCCTTGCAATGATCAACTTGTGCCCATTTTGAATGGGGCTTTACTCTAAGTTCTCAACTGGATTCCTTTATTAGGGTAAGCGATCTCTCTCAGTTTGTTGGTTCCTGTCCATGCAACTTCCTGGCTTTTCTAACTGGAGCTGGAAATGGCAGATACTATCTGTATTGCATGAAGGTAAGAGCCCAGGACTAATCTAGTCCCAAAACAATATGATTTTCACTATCAGCAACACAATATTTAATTTTTTTAACATTTTTTTATGTAGAATGGCTTACACATAGCATACAGCATAAGTTCAGCTTAAAAAATTCTTGTTAGTATGAAGCTGTGATACTTTATTTTTTGTCAAGCAGAAAAACGCCCGAACTGACCAGTCAAAATGGAAGCCATACTAATTTGTCAAAATTTGATAACAGAATGCGTAAAAAAACTTGAAAACTGCAACTCCACATTCCATGAACACTAGGAATGAGCGAGAATATTAGGTTCAATCTTGCGGTGAATTGGGCCTTTCTCGCTTAACGTAAGCGAGAATGGCCTTCTGGTTCGCCGAGAGGTCGAGCTTTCGCCGAATAGGAGGATTTCCAGGGCTTCATCATCAGCCCTTGAAATCTACTGCGATACCTGGGCACTATAGGTAATTAAACTCTAGTGCCCGGGGATCGCACACTTTTCTCAATGAATGCAGCCACAGTTGCAATCATTGAGAAGATGCCCAGCACAGGCGAACCTCTTGACATTGCAATATAAATATCTTTTACAAATGATACATTTGTATCTGTAACAAATGTATCCTAAGAAAACAAGCTGTACTGCTGAAAAATACTGTTATTAATATTTGATATTATAAGACATATAACAGAACCATGACCCATAAAATGCATCAACAAGAGGTTTTAAACTTTTGACTAGTAGATACATCTGGAAAAAAAACTTCAAGAAGATTTTTAGGACAAATTTGTTTTTGTTTGTTTTTTTAAATATGCAAATACCTTTGTCCATGCTTTTTACTATAAACAACATTTTAACATCAAAGGTGCAAATTCTGGAATAATTTTTTTTTAACCAAAATGTTAAAAAGTATTGGTTAAATATATCTAATTGGTCATCTGAAACAGTTTGTATATAAAATCATTATTGATGTTAGAGTAGAAGAATAAGAAAAAACATATTTTAACGAGTTCCAATTATAGCTTACCTGCTGCTGGCAGTTGGGATTGGTCAGGCCCATTGACTAGCTAAACTGGTGTGGAAGCAGGAAAATTAGGCATTGCTGCAGGATATCCTGGGTTTATGGGCATATTTTCTAAGAGCCAAAATGTAAACAGCTATTAAAAATATTTTATGATCAAAAGAGAAGTAAGGGCATGACAACAGGATGAGTGTGATAAATATGACAGCAGACAATATGTTCAGAAGAGTATTACAAAGGAGTATGGGCAGGAGAGAAATTAGAAAGGGTATTACAGTAGCCAGTAATATATATATATTTCTTGAGAAAATACAAAATGATAAAATTACCGTGAGGTTCAACATCCATGTTGGCCATATGTGGTGGAGGAGCAAGAGGCATATTTGTAGCAGGATATGCTGGAGGTTTTTGTTGGTGTTCTCCTGAAGCCATATTGATAGGGTTGAAGATTCTGTTAAAAAATAATTACTAATTAGGATAATTAAAGCATGTTTCACAAAATCACCTAAAGCACACCAAAACTCAACATTTTCACTTTACATAAAAGGGTAGACAACCATTTTATGGAAAGGGAAAATGGTTTTCAGTTTTTAAGTGCAACACCCTTTAAAAAAAAAAAAAGGTGCAGCACCTCACTTTTAAGTCTTAATTGTCTCAACTGGGAGCGCAGAGCCTCCCGGGATACCTACGTCACGCATCCGGGGAGCCCCTAAGTTCTTGGGCATTTTTTCTATTAGAGTTAAGAGATATTGATCTCACACAAGAGCAGTGAGATTGGCTTTCTTGTTTTGCAGGGTACGAGATTGGGTTACATGCCAAGAAGACCGAAGAAGAAGACGAAGAAGTTGGCTAAGCCCGGCGCTTCCTCAGCACCGGGGAGAAGAGAAATCCCAGGGCAACGCAGAAACTGGATGCAGCAAAGACCAGTGCTATCGAGGGAAATAAAGGTAACTGTAAATTTTTGGTTTTCAGTTAAGTTTCTGTTTAATGGACGAACTATGGTCATAGTAACAGTTTGTTACATCTGTGGCTGCACTTAAATTAAGGTTTTAGTATCATAAACTGTATTTAAATTTGGCAGACTTTTTTTATGTGTGGCTAAAATAATCACCCCCTCCAAATCAGTTTGCTTTGAAATGAATTAACAGTGCTGAGATTAAATATTTTAAAAATAACATGCAGATTTTCAAAGCTGAAGTCCAGACTTACCCTATTGGCCTCACCTTCTGCTATAACTTGCCTGCACTCTAACTGAAGTGTGTAGACCCAGTAATGGTTTAAAAAACTTAAAAAGGTATATAAAAACTATTTTTATTTAAACATTTTATTAGTATGGTAATGAAGAGTAAGGGAAATATAAACAGGTTTGACTGAAAAAGGACATGGCACGAAGGGTTTTTCTATATGCTAGAGAATGGGTTTCCATTAATACAGGTGGTCCCCGAGTTAAGGACATCCAACATACAGACGACTCCTAGATACGAAAGCGGCTTCCCTGCTCGCTCCTGTGCAGGACGGAGGCTTGATGGGGGGCTGTTTGCATACTTGCAGAAGATATCTTTTGCTAAACACAGCTGAGGTTGTGGGTGATCTTAAGAGCCAAGCATCTTTTTTTCTTTTTTTTGCTTTGTTTGTGATCAGCTCACAGTGAGGATTTTTTACAGTAACTGACACCACATAGTTACATAGTATATAGTTACATAGTAGGTTAGGTTGAAAAAAAGACATAAGTCCATCAAGTTCAAGCACTAGGTAAATAAACATATCCGAGATATAACCACGCTGCCTAATAATATGTTGAGACCAACATCTGTCCTAATTGCATTTATTAAAATAATGTACCTGTTTCGACTTACATACAAATTCAACTTAAGAACAAGCCTACAGTGCTTATCTTGTATGTAACCCGGGGACTACCTGTATTTGAATATAAAACCAATCTGAATATAAAACTGAAGTATTTATTTTAAGATCTGATTTTTGCTTTTAGCTCTGATCTATTAAATCCCAGAGGACATGTACAGCTGTTCCAGGACATGAGACTTGACTAATGCTATTTTGTGGACAGAAGAAACTTTATACTTAAATATATATAGCCTATTTGCCTTTTTTTGTTCCTTCCGTTTCTAAGGGTTTGATTTATTAAAGCTCTCCCTTTCTAGATAAAATATATCTGGGTGATCAGCAAACCTGGAATGGATTTGGTCCAGAATTGAAAACATTTAATAATAAATAACAAATGAGTTTTGAGAGATCTTTTCCTTGTTTGCTGAATCACCCAGGTTCACTGATGAAAATCTATCTTCTCCAGCCAGGGGGAGCTTTAATAAAGTAGGCCTTTCGATTCACATCTGAGGTCTCTTTTCCTCATCATTGTTTCTACATAGAAAAAATTGTCCTTAGCCAACCTCCCCCCAGGTACATTTATTTTCATGAACTTTCTCTCTGCTTTTCTGTAAATGTTTTTTCTATTTACAGTAGAAAAAGTATAACTACTTTGCTATTAGGACAGGTACCCAAACCATAATATAACAAGGCTGGACATTCTCCCACTGAATTGCACATGCACAGTAAAATGTCTCATTTTAAATAGGACCTGATATTTTTAATAAGGCTATGTATCTGATAGTGGAATAACACATAGGAATTCATCATTTTGTGTTAGTAGCACTGGCAAGTTTCCTTTTGTGTCAGGACCCAACACTGCCCATTGAAAGAAAAAAATGCAACTTTTTTTAAAAAAATCATAAAAATATTGTTTATTAATTTTAGTTGAAAAACCTTGCATTAAAGGTATTGGCAAACTGTATTATATTGTGTGCATTATGTGGCTGATTTATCTTGGCAACAGGCTTGCAGCAGTTGAATGGGGCTGCCTCAGTCAATTTGTAAAAAAAAAAATTCTGTCTCCTGTCTAGAGAAAAAAATCAACAACTAAGTAAATAATAACCTGGTTGGACCACTAACTACCTCTTTGGTAGCCCCCACTCTGAATAACTCTTCCTTGACTGGCTCCTGGACCCTTAATATTGACTTTCTATAGAATCCATCTGTCTGGCAGGACTACCACACAGTTAGTTGAACCCCCTAATAGACAAAGCGCCTTAGCCTAAGCGCTACCTACACTCCATTTAAAGCCCTCCCAGCCAAGCCATGGGGCCCCCTGTCACATATATTGCAGGAGATTGGCATAAAAAGCACTCCTTGCAGAGAGGTATCTCATTCGTGAATTCAATTTCAGGACACCCTGTCTACTTATATTTGTAAAAACATCCACAGAAAAGCAACAAAGCAACAAGCAAATCCCTAGCAGGGGATCAAAATTGATTCACAGAATAACAAAACAAAAAACAAATTTAGCCTCCAGGCTCTGAACTACCAGACCTAAACTGTGGGACCCTTCTCCCAGCTCAAGGCTTTGCCTTTCCGCCTGAGCCACACCTGACCTTAGGCTGCCCCTGTCGCAAAGGCCTGTGCCTTTTTATTATCAGCCTGGTGCTATCCGTAGTTCTTTCCTCTTACTCACACATTCTTTCCAGGACACTCCAAGCCTGGATCCCAAACAAAAGAAGAGCAATGCCTTACTGTCAGCCTGTCTTTTGATGCTAACCCCTCACAATATATATATAAATACATATATACACACACACTGTATACATACATACTGGGTGGAATGGGAAGGCCCACCCAGTACCTTCCTTCCCATTCCAGAGCCCAGGGCACTGAAAAAATGTACCCATAGCAGCCCCTTGGAGGGTTGTTCTTACTAATCCCAGACTCTTTTCCCAGCACACAGCTGTAAAAAATTAGGTGCAGGACCTACATGACAAGGTGTGAGGCCTAGCCCAGGGGTATTAAGGGTTAATAAATTAAAAAAAAAGTAATGCTAGGAGGGGCTGTGCTAAAGTGGAGTGTGGAGTAGGAGGATGATTTAAAAAGGGCTAGACGGAAGTTGGAGGCCCTCTTTTTGAAAGAATAAGTTTATTGTTGGATATTTGTTGTTATTTACTTGGTTAATTTATTTAAAATTAGTTAATGAACGGCTGCTTGCCTGCCAGTTTAAATTCAGGATTGGTGTTTGGATATTTAATGGTGGCGGAGTGGTTGCTAAGCAGGTGAATGGTCGGGGGAAGGCGAAGGTTCTGATGGTGGTGGTAAAGGATAGGCTAGAAGGTCCGAGCTACCCTGGTCATGGTTTAAGTAGCCCATGCTCAATATAATGGGGAAATATACCCAACAAGGCCCCATACCAGCAGTCCTGCTAAAAAAACAATATATATATGTTGTCAGTTTTTTGTCTTCTCTTTTTGTCTATTATTCCTAGCTAATAATTTTGTGGATTTATATAGCACCAACATATTACTTAGCAGAATTCATATCTAGCTGCCACTTAGAGGAGCTTATAGTCTAATTTTGCAGATTTCAACCTAGAACCCAACAGCTGCAAGACTATAGTGCTAGGCATTAGGCCACCATGCTCCTTATAGCTAGCTAACATTGTACAGCATGTTTTGTGCTATCTGCATTAAAATATGCATCCAATAAAGCTAAAACATTGGTCCAAAATACAAGAAGGAAATATACTACTTCTAGAAATGTACAAATATATTGTAAACAAAGTAGAGTTCCTCTTTTCTACATTGCATGACATTGTGTCACATTTTCAAAAGGTGATATGGAAATAATGCTTCTTGTTTTGTATTACCTTTGCATTCCAAGCATGGTAACCTGCTAAATCTGTAAACATTACCCAATACCACATGAATATTAAACACTGCAAACAAAGATAACAAATTTGAATAAGCTGCTTTTTAACTTTAACTTTACTGGTGCTAAAAGCAGTCTCCAATAACCCAAAAATTATAATGTGAAATCTGTGGGTAAATCTTGCAACAGTTGGAGTCAAAAACAATGCATCTAGAGATTGTACCAATGAAAACTGCATATGAGGTATGCAAGAGTAAGAAATTATGATAATTATTGAGAGAAGGAAAAGGATAAAACAGAAAACACAAAAAAAAAGGAATAGAATTATTCCAGCATATATATAAATAAACTATTAGAAGCTTGTCCTTAAAATGACTCAATGACTGAGTGTTTTAGGGTCCTCTAATAAATCCACCAATTCTTCGGTCCGGGTGATATCGAGATTCCTCTGTTTTTCTGTACAAAACGTTTGATTCTATTAATAACACTTACATAACCTCTCTCTGTGAGTGGTCCCCAATAGGCCAGTCAAGTCCTCCTGAAAATCTACAATTCAAACATTTATTATGTTCTCTTTTGAAAGCTTGAAACTCATCTAATAACCACTTGAACTAATTTGTCAGCTAATAATTCTCCACCTGTTAGGATTAATTTTCTGTCCTAATACTTTCAAATAAAACCCATAGCCTGTACTTATGAGGATGGGTCCCTTAACATGGTGAATACACCTCAATATTACGCCTGCTTGTTTTATATTGATTTTGGTTTATCCTCTGTTTATTACGATGGGACCAAAAAAATCTTGCTAAATAATCATCAAGCATAACATTTTACCTTTTGAAAGACATTAAAAGATTGCTTTACCATTGGTTCAATTTTAGGCTGAGAACATTGACCAGAAGTGACATTTATTGGGTGTTTACAAGACAATGGGATTGTTTTAGAAGCGTACTCACCTTCTAATCAAACACTGGCTATTGGATGTGGCTATTGTCTTTCTACACTGGTTAGACACATTCTTTTCTATGTTTGGGGTGGAACAACTTTCTCCTTTCTTGATGCAGACACATACTTCAATTTCCCTTCTGCCACCTTCAGTCTATCAGCAAGCTGATCCTTCTCTGAAGACAATATTTTATTCTCTGTTTCTAACTGCATGTTGCTCTTAGCAACAGCATCAATATTAATCATAGAAATTGTAAATGATTCACATGAAATCACAAGATCCTCTTTCAAAGAATCTCTTTCTAACTTTTACTACTTCAAAACACTGGAAAACACTTGAAAATGCTCACATTGAATTCAATTTTTAAGCTTTTTAATAAAGCGTCCATTGAAAACAATGGGGGCTTTTATAAGCGTTTTTAGCAGGACTTTGGAATCTGGAAGCCCCCTTTAATAAGGAGACTCCCAGATCTCAACCACCCCTCCCTGGGGAATGAGTACAGGGGTACATAAA
>NC_092864.1:70482515-70502063 GCF_032062135.1 Pyxicephalus adspersus | reverse complement strand
AAAAACACTGGATTTATTAGGTTGCTACCCATCAAATTCTGTTTCTATCATGATCACTAAGACAGAAAGACAGAAAAACTTTTTTGGATGCAAGGGACCTACAAACAAAAGATTCAAACTCTGGTCAACACAATTGATAAAAGGTATATAACATTTATATTACAAAGGTACAGGATTTTAATATTATTTGGCTATACCCTTGAAATTTTTCACAAAGAAAAAGCCATTGCTGTCCAAAAAGAACTTTCACCATAATAATACCAAAAGCAAGTGAAAGTGAGAGTATATTCATAACAAAGATAGTCTATTTGTTTTATAGTTCTTTTACAATGAGCAAAAAGGATACCATAATCACTAAAGACCATACAACTTCAATAGGGGTCTATTTATCAACCAGTGAATTTGACATTCAGCAAGTTCTTTCAGGTTATTGTGTTTTCAATGGCAGTAACAGAGAATGCTAGGTAAATATTAGATTCACTGTGTTATAAAAAGCCTCTCCAGCAATTAGAAAGTCTAAACTCTGAATACCGTACACTCAATCAATACCCCTCCTCCTCCTCTGATTTTTCAATACATAAATGAGTTATCCAAATATGCATGTATGTGATGAGCTCATAAAGCTTGTTTATAGAGTAGTATCACCATTTATTAAAACATAAAAACAACAAAGGACCCCAATTCATCAGCACAGGTATAACACGCAGACACTTGTAGGGACATCTGTTTCTTGCTTGCCGATTTGTATACCAATAGCATGGTATTGTTTTTAAGCATGTGATATAGATGTGCTTCCATGGTTGCAATGTTGTGACCCACTCTGGAAAAAACATCTTAGCTTATGTCAGACCCCAAGATGGGAGTTATAATACTTAGATTCACTTGGTTTTGTAACAATATGCCTTAAACTTAAATGTTTAGGATATTAGAACTATTTTTATAACCACACAACACTTATAAATTCTTATATATTAATTTAATAAAGAAATATTCGGTCATGTTGCAGCGTACAGCCATCTTACATCTTCTTAAGCTATCCTAATTGGCAGCTCAGCTTTTTTAATATTCCCAGCAAAATCAGGCCGATAAAACATGTTATTTTTTTTAAATATTCCCAGCAAAATCAGGCCGATAAAACATGTTATTGTAGAAGCGATACTTTTATTTGTAAAGTGGGACTATTTCTACTTTAAATTTGCTTTTAAAAAAAAGAGACTAAACATGTCATCTCTAGTAGGTGTGTGAAAGAATCACAGAAAATATTTTCAGAAAACCAAAAGTGATACATTATTTCCAATTACAATTATTCAATAAATATTAAGTAGAGAGAAAAACATGAGAGTGTTCCCATTTGTCCTACTCTTTACATTTACGTTACATAGTAAGGCAGGTTGAAAAAAGACATCATTTCTACTAGGGAAATAAACATATCCCAGATATAAAACTCCATGGACATAGTTGATCTAGAGGAAGGCAAAAAAAAAACCCTGGAACAATTTGCTCAAAGGGAAAAAATCCTTCCTGATTCCATTAGGCAATTTGATGTTCCCTGGATCAACAGTCTCTAATATCTTTACTTTAATCCCCAGTTATATTCTGTGCTTCCAGAAATCATCCCGATTTTTCTTAAAACAATCTATAGTAGTTGCTGAAACTACTTCCTGAGGGAGCCGATTCCACATTTTCACAGACCTTACTGCTTATCCGGAGCTTAAACTTCTTTTCCTCCAGATGCAAAGAGCGCCCCCTTGTGCTTTGTAATGATCTCACAGTGAATAATGGGGAAGAGAGTTCTCTATATGGACCATTTATATGTTTATACAGGGTGATCATATCCCCCTTATACGTCTCTTCTCAAGGGAGAATAGATTCAGTTCAGCTAATCTCTCCTCATAGCTGAGCTCCTCCATTCCTTTTATTAGTTTAGTTGCCCTTCTCTGCACTCTCACCAATTCCACAATGTCCTTTTTGTCAACTGGTCCCCAAAACTGCACTCCATATTCCAGATGTGGTCTGACCAATGCTTTGTACAGGGGCAGGATTATGTCTCCATCTCTGCAGTCTATTCCTCTTTTAATACAAGAAAATACTTTGCTAGCTTTAGATATTGCAGCTTGGCATTGCATGCTGTTATTAAGTCTATGATCTACCAGAACCCCCAGATCCTTTTTCATTTCTGACTCCCCAAATGTATTTCCCCTAGACAGTATGAAGCATGCATGTTGTTAGCCCCCAAGTGCATATTTTACATTTATCCATAATAAATGTCATTTGCCACTTGGCTGCCCAATCAAACAGTACATCCAGGTCTGCTTGTAGATTATAGACATCCTGTATGGACTTATTTTCCATTACATAGTTTGGTGTCATCTGCAAACACAGAAATGGTACTCTTAATCCCAAATTCTATATCATTTATAAAGATGTTAAACTTGTAAGGTCCCAACACTGAACCCTGGGGTACACCACTAATAACCTTGGACCATTCAGATTATGAATCATTAATTACAACTCTCTGGATGTGATCTTTAAGCCAGTTCTCCATTTACAGACTGACTTTTCTAAACCTATTGACCCTAACTTGCATATTAACCATCTGTGGGGTACAATGTCAAATGCTTTAGCAAAGTCCAAGTACACTATATCAACTGCTACTCCACTGTCTACCTGTTTACTTACTTCCCATAAAAAGAGAGTAAATTTGTTTGACAACTTTGGCCTTTCCTGAATCCATGCTGAACTGAAACTTGGGTTGTCTTTCTGTCTGACTACATGGCTTTAATATTTTGACTCAATGACACAGAACATACAAGTAGTTTAGGATTGTTTTGAGTACTGTGGAGAAATCAATCCTAAAAATTATTGCACAACTAAAATCCTAATTTGTTCTAGTTTATTTTAAGGCTTGTTCGTACAATAACATGTTTTTTGGCCCATGTTGTAGTGTTACTACAAAAGTTGTAGTGTTGTAGTTGTAGTGTTGATCCAAAAAGAGCATAGTAGAGCATAGTATTGGTGGTCTACATGTGATATGAAGTAGAAAAAAGTATAATTCAGCACAGTAATGATCTAAAGCACACTAATAAATTCATCCAGGCATAGGCAACAATAGAAGAAATGTAGGGTATGGACATGCCTAGTCTACTGGCTTATATGGTTTAGGATGATCCACTTATACCACAGTGCACCATCAATATTTTTGATGTGGAACTGAAAAGAAAACTTTCCTTGTAATTTAAAATTTACTCTTTATTTGTAGCACTTTTGAATCTCTAATGTTCAAAAATGTTAGAAAAAGTGAAAACTCTTTAAAGGTTATACATACTTTATGCATGGTTGAAAATACTTAACTGTGCATAGAATAGCCACAGATCTGCTTTAAAATAACTGGGCTAATTTTGGCCAACTAAAAGGTGACGGAGAACGACTTTGACGGAGCGCTCACCCTTTGTGCAACCACCTTTTAGATGAAGCAGTGCAAAGCATGAAGTGGTAGCACATGTGTTCCATTTCAAAATCTATTTATAAACAGCTGACTTGTATAGGTCACAAATTGAACTAATATCCCTGGTTGTTATACCTTACGTTTTGTTTTTTTCTTTTGAAAGTCTTAGATGAAGAGGCATTGATGAGAGTAGGCAGAGAGAAATCAGTGTCTGCTTCTCTAAGGCGCTTACTACTAGTGTTACCCTGACATTTTGAATTGAGGAAATTGCAGTATCGGGGTTTCATTGCCCTTCTGTTGAAATAGCCTCCCCAGACTTGGGTTAAACCATTGACCTCATGTGATACTGGCAAAAGTGAACAACTGTCTCTTGTTAACTGTATCTGATTTTTAGGATAAGCTTTTAGGAGATATATTTTCTTGTAGTTCAAGCAGTGAAGCAAAGTATTCAAATGTCCCTCATTTGGAAGGTCTGTCTTGCTTTTGGACCCAAATCCCTCTGTCCCTTTTTTCTCCCCAGTTGTTCCTCTATAAAAATAGGTAATTAACTATCAGAAATGCTATATTAGACTAAACATTTTTTCTTCCAATGCTACATTATTTTAATTATATTAAAAAGTCAAAATTTAAGTAAAAACTGGAGTACAAAAAGTAATTGATGGCTTAAAGCGGAAGTAAACCCAAAAAAAAAATCACACTTACCTTCAATCCCAATTCTTCCTATGTCACCTGCACTGCGCAGGCGTGAGATCGGGTAATGTGGATTGGAAAAAAAAACAATTTTTTTCCCTATTGATGAAAGGGGGCAGTGCTGTATATTTTTTTTTTAAAAAAAGAAAGGGTGTTGCACTTAAATAATACACAAACAAAAATTTGACTTTAAATAAAAAGGTTGTAAACCATTTTATGTAAAGTAAAAAGTCTTAGTTTAGGTATGCTTTAACCAGTCATATATTGCATCCAATTTCTTTACAGTCTTCCTAATGTGGTAGGAGTGTGTCCTTGTACCTACATGCTTTGTGTTCCTCTTTCCCACCCAAAAAATTTGAGTGGTGTCTAAAAATGTTGTTGCATCGCTCCAATCACAATACACTTTTACCTTGCACATGTTTTAGCTTCCTTTACTAGGTTTTGCAAATGTAAGAACAGCTGTAATCACTTTTGGATTTTGGTCATACAAAGTGTAAGGACAATGATTTTTTTTTCTGTGTCCCAACATTGTTGAAAGTATCAATTATTAATTTTATTCAGGTGTATGCAGAACTGTACTCAAATAGTTAAAGCGTACCAAAACTCATGAATTTCACTTTACATAAAAGGGTAGAAAACCCTTTTATGAAAGGTAAAAATTATGTTGTTTGTTTTTTTTTTTAAGGTGCAACACCCTTGCCTAGGCAATCGAGAATGATTGGGAGCCAGGAATCCCGGGAGGACCTTGGGTGCTCCTTCTGCGCAGTTTTTTTGAAATTCTACGTCACCTGATCTCTCGCCTGGGATGGATGACGTAAGATAAATCACCAGGAAGAAGAGAAGAAGATGGCGCTGCCTGGAGCGCCGGCTCAGAGATGGATACCCAGACGATGCGGGACCCGATGCAAGACACCCCCGGATGGATCAGACTGCCCTGTGGTATTGAAGGTAAGTGTATTTTTCAGTTCAGTTCCTCTTTAGCTATTCTTTGGTATAAAAAGCTAGTTCTGCTCACATGAAGTCCTTGGGCCTTGAGAATAGACTGATGTGAGAACAATGAATCCATGTAAATAATACCTCTTCCATGGAAATCATGCCCTTTTCATGTAACTTACACCTCTAATAGGCTGAACAGGCTCTTGTGTGTGAATGTTTCTGTTGTTGCATGTTGGATATATTAATAATGCCATAACATTGTAATTAATGTCATAACATTTCTTCCTAATATCCTAGTATTGTAAACCTGAGCCAACAGGTGTTCTGTAACATTTTTCTATCTCCTAATTTCATCTGTAATCTCATTCCTACAATAAATGTCATATCATTTCTGCCAAAACTTATCATAGGTAATATTCTTCTGTTTATGCTGCATTTTTAATCCATTTAAATAACACTTGGTTCAGATTGTACACCATGCCAAATATTGATTATTTATTTCTAAACTTTGTTATGCCCAAAGTTGCAGTTTACTCCTTAGTTTTCTTTTTACATCGGATGGCATCACTGCTTAGTATGTAGAGTGATGTGAATTTTTCACCAAAAATTGTGAGTTCATAATAGAAATGTCAAAGACAAATTGTATTAAAGACTATCGCCGCTGACTTTTCAAGGTAATTGCAAAGCTTCTTAACATAGTACTGTCACCAAAATTGCTGTAAAATTTTGCTTTATTATGGGTTTTTTTTTCTCTAGATTTTACTTAACCCCTTCTGGAAATTGGTACCCATTCGGCAGAGTAAGGGTAAATACCTGGGGGGCCTATTATTATAGAGGGCTTCTAGAGTCCAATGAACTCCCTGTCCAAAAACCCCCAAAACACTGGGATGAGGTCTTCTCCGCAAAGTATATTTCTACATACGTCTAATTTCATCTTGGACCTGTTGTTATGGATCCCATTCACTGGTTCATTCTTAATCTGAACTTTTTTACTTCAAAAATAGAACATTCTCGTGCTTCTAAGTATTTTCTAATTTGCTCATTTTCCCTTTAGACCTGCAAAGATGTTTGCGATCTAATTGTTCCAGATCATTAAGTCCCAGCTCCCAGTAAATCTTCATGCTGCACCTGCAAGTGGAAGCTTTTCTGTTTACTGTCCTGACCAAACTCCAGGAGTCAGTTGTATATCCAAAGTTTTAATCAGAGCCTCCCATTGATAACTTTCTATTGTGTCAATGTGTCTCAACAGGTTCTATACACCCCCCTTCTCCGTCTATTGACAGCCATGATGTGTCCATTTGGGTCGAGCTACAGACTGGAGTCTGCTGTGTGTCATGTACTAATGTAAGCGTAATTCCTATAAATTATAAAAAACAAACTCATGTTTTATCACCTTCCCCAAGTGCAGCTGCTAGAGACACGGGAATGATAACAGGCTGTAGGTTCAAGGCTTTCTTCAGATGTTTGTAAGTGGCTGCAAAAGCCTAACTTACCGCTTTTTTACCATTTCTTTTTCTTTAATTGAAACTGTACAAAAAAATGCTGAACACTTAGAAAAGCTTTGGTAAAAAGCACTTCTAATATATAGATGGAATGTTGCATGTACTGTATGTAAGGAAAAATGCATAGCAATGCTCCTGCCTTCTACTGCCTACATCAGCTTGCAAAAACTGCTAATGTGAACTAAACCTTAGGCCAGGGGTCGGAAAACTCCGGCCTTTAGACCAGATACGGCCTAGCCGGTAGTTTGTTCTGGCCTAACGCCCCCTGGCCAATCTGGCCTAATACCGGACGGCAACCCGCGGCTAGGAACTACCGGAGCCAGAGCCGCCGGAGCTCCAGTGCCGCCCCCTTGCAGGTTCTTCCCTATTTACCTCGCCGGCGGAAGTATCAACACCGACTGCGGGTAAACAGGGGAGCAACTTCTCCCTGAAGGTAAATCCCTCTCCTCCGCAATACATACTGAGGGGAGGGATTTCACTTCAGGGGGCGTTCCCTGGTGGTGGGCAGAGCCATTCCGGACTAGTGTGCTCCGGCGGGTCCGGACTAGTGTGCTCCCACCCACCTCATTATTGGCCTAGTTGCCATCAAACTTTGCCAACCCCTGCCTTAGGCCGTCTTCAGACAAGCAGTGAGGTTGCAGTGTGGTTTTCTCATGCCAGTGAACCGGTGCATCAGGGGGAATGTTACATGTATCATCTACCTGCAGCAGTCCAATGAGGAGTGAATGGGGGCAGCAGTGAGCAGTTCAAAAGAACTCACTGCCACCAACTGGAAAATTTACAAATGCTGGTAAAAGACCAATACTGCAGTGCATTATCCAAATAGCTCCCAAGATGCTAGCCAATGCGCGCTGTGCAGGACTGCCTGCTCCATCAGCAAATCTGCAACCTCCTACAACTGGGCTCTGCTGTAGCAACAAATTATTTACAGTTAAACTTTCAGTGATAGACACAGTTGTCAGTTCTGCTGGCAGATTTCAGGAGTGAAAAATATACAGAATAAGCAAACATGTAAATACATTGTGCTGATTCTTTGAGCAGAGCTGGTGGGCTGCCCATACTCACTGACAGTTCTCTCTGCTCAAAGCTTGGACTAGGTGGCTGTATGATGATAGCCAGCTAGCCAGATGGGAAGAAAAAACTGCAGGATGATTATTCCAGCAAAATGTATCTGGGGAGAGCAGTGTAGGAGGGAGATTAATGGAATAGGCATGATCCTAACATCCTATGCTACTTCTTAAAGCCAAAGCCATCACACAAACATTGAATATGGCTTCTTTTACTGAAAGAAAATAAAAAACTTGTTGTCATACAGCAGGGATCAGAAAAATTGAGACAGAAAATTAAAACTATGTAACTGTAAACACATAATATCAATAGATATATAGCTTAATAACTGCGGGATCAAATCATTACTTATTTCTGGTTGCTAATACCATATGGAAGATTTCACTTAAAGACGAGGGGATTGTTGATGAAGTACGTCTGACTTAAGGATCTATTTATAAACCAATAACATTTCATAAATTCATTCCCTGGTGGAGAATCTTCCAGGTCTGTGGGCATGATTTATTAAAGCTCTCCAAGGCTGGTGATCCAGCAAACCTGGAATGGATTTCTTCAAAGTCATTAGCTATTTGCTAGCAAATGTTTTGAATCCTGGACCAGATCCATTCCAGGTTTTGCTGGATCACCGAGCTTTACTGATGAAAGTGTATCCTCTCCAGCCTTGGAGAGCTTTATTAAATCAGTCCCTATGTGTTTTAATGACAATACCTGACACTTCATCTGAAAATGTTTCAGTAAATGTGGGATTCACTGCTTTATAAATATACCCCATAATGTGTATGCATAGGCATGTTTTATTTTTGGATAAAGTAAAGAATTCGATCCCCTGTGAAGTCTTCATTGCCATTTGTGTTACTGCGGAGGGAATTTATCCTTCTTTTTATCCATATGATCATTGTCACTAAGGCATAAAGGGGTGAAATAACATATGAGTTGTCCTCATTCATCTATTGGGGATATCTATTTTGGGGAAAACGCTCATTGTTCACGTTATAGAGATTCCCTACTAATCCTTGTCATGGCAGGAAGACAGAGGTGAGGGAAAATATACAAACTGGGGTGCAGACAGCAAAATAATTACCCTGGGAGGGTTTTAACCATTTCCTGCTCTAGTAGACCAGACGGAAATGAAAGTCCCTTAAAAGCAAAAGCCACAAAAAGCCTGCTAGTTATAAGATGTATGGTGATTTTATTTCCACTTCAAACAGGCTGCAAACTGGCTGTACAATTACATACAAAGCACACTGGCATAGTATAGTACTCTAATAATTTCTTTAAAATAAAAAGTATTACATACTATATAATATATACTATAGTACTTGTAGCAAGAACCACTATTGAAAGATACTGTTGTACATGCTACCATCTGTTGGATCATACAGCCTGGCCTTAAAGTGGAACTAAAGTCCCATTTTTGAAAATAAAGGATCAGGCAGGTGATTATTGCAGAAAGGGACAGGCCATGTTCCTTGTACAATATTCAGTCTTACCTGCCTGATCGTGTCAGGGAGCTGTGCAGAAGATAGAAAAAGATGGAGGTGCCCACGATGGAACGCAGTCAGTTAACATTTGTATAACATTTGTATCTGACAGATACAAGGCTTAGCTGCTGGAGTCACAGATTATCTATTTTTCTTTCATTGTTTTTCTGGTCTATGAACAATTCAAAACCATTCTCATTTGAGGTAAGAATAGTGCAGTAATACATTTTATTAAGTCTATTAACCCAATAACGCTTCTAAGCTTTGTACTTAATCTACTGAAAATATACCCTAAAATAGCTTTTAACACTTAAGTGACAAAAACAATGTATATACAGTTGACAATTGAAAATCCGGCCATCCATAATTAGTTTCCTTCAGTTTTCCGGCATGAATTTCAGAGCGCATTTTCAATACAGGGACTGTAGTACACTGTTTGGCCACTAATGTTTTCATTTTCTGTTCTGCAGAAACAGCTGTTAGGTCTTGCTTGCTATACTAAATACACGCTGAGACATCCCTGCCGCCTGATCCCTGGAACTGTGCCACAATTTTCGAAAATCCGGCACTCCTCGGGTCCAGAGGTTGCTGGAATTTTGAATGTCAACTGTATGTCATTTGTAACTCTATACATAGATATGTGGGTTTCACAGCCAAATTGAAGAATAGCCTGAAAAAGAGATGTTTACAATCCTGAAAGCTTCCATCTTTTTTACCCAAGGTATCCAGTGAAGGGCGTCACTTAAACTCCAAACCTTCTGTGTCACTTGATTCCAACACTGTACAATAATTTATTATTGCATTTGAAGATCTGATCACCATGTTGAAACCTTTTCCATCAGGTTTACATTTTTTATAGTTGATGCTTGGTGGCTTTATGTCTGCAAACTTTAATTTGTGTTATACCATTGGTCTTACATAATAACCGTTCTTGCTGCACACATTTCCTGACATCATATAATGTCCCTTTGCAGTGTTTATTATATTAGTAGACATGTTTGCTGCATCAAACATATAAAACATCCAAGGAACAGTAAAAGAACTACACCACTGACATACAATTCCCCATAACTTTGTCACATGAACCTGGTGTGTCATCTTGGTGTGGTAAAGCGTTGTCCATGCCCTAGCAATGAGTTTATGTGCAATACAAATATAGCAGGCCATGGGGTTTAGCAGAACCTAAATGTAAGTAACCTGTGGATGTTTTGTTAGAAAATGTTAGTGAATAGCATGCCAATAGTTGGAGCAGCTAGACAAACAAAGGTCCCCAAAGTGCGGGAAGTTTTGCAGGATTTATACATTGGAATAAAATTCCTTTCTTGGGTATAAGTTTAGGAGCGAAACCAATAGTGTGAGGAAGATCTGCCATGGCACAGAGCATCTTTTTGGGATATACAGTGGCAACTAAAGATGTATACAGCTCATATAAATGTCTGACTAACTTTAAGGTAAAGGTGTTTTTTAGGTCAGTTTTAAAAGTAACCTCTTGACAAAAAAGCTCTGACATTTTGCAACTCACTTTGCACAAAGAATACAACTAACATATAAAAAGACGCGTGTGGGTGTAGGGAATGGAGTGAAATGTTATTTCTTATAGATATACCTTCCAGTAAGAGTCCATTGTTATTGCCGCCCAACAGCTGAATACTCTATCTTTTTCCTACTGAATTCCTGTGTCAGTCACCCCAGGTGAGTCAAATTAGGTAAGACATAACTGATGAAGTACATGGATAGGTGAAATCGTCTATGTATTTGAATTCTGGATCTGAGTTTGGCATGCCTGGACTAGATGTTCTGGGGTTTTGCAGGAACAACTGGAGCTTATAAATAAAAGTGAAATATTTGACATTTTAGCAAGGCAGTATTTAGGCTATTTATTTTTTTATTTTTTTTATTTATTTAGTATTCAGGCTGTGTTTAGGCTACCAGTAGGGTAGTAGTGCATTTACCCTTTCATTGCGCCCCTGTAAATGGCTGCCAATGAGAATGAATAGGGATTGCTGGGAGAACTTGGGTGATGCTTACTCTAAAATGTTAAAACATTGGTTCCTAAGAACCAGGGCAGTGGTGTGTGCAGCTGAGCAACCAAGAGTACATGTGAACTGCCCACTGCCAATCTGAATATAGCCTTTTTATTATTATTATTATTATTACTACACAGTATTTATATAGCGCCATCATATTACACAGCGCTGTACAAAGTCCACAGTCATGTCACTAACTGTCCCACAAAGGAGCTCACAATCTAATGTCCCTACCATAGTCATATGTCTTTAATACAAACTAAGGCCAATTTTTGGGGGAAGCCAATTATCCTAACTGCATGTTTTTGGGATGTGGGAGGAAACTCACGCAGACACGGGGAGAACCTGCAAACTGGCCAAAACTCAAACCTGGGACCCATCGCTGCAAAGTGCTAACCACCGAGCCAGCCTTAAAAAAAGTTCTATTAACAAATGAAGTTTAAACATTAAGTTGTGCAATAGGCACTTTGATTTTTGTTTTTCTGCCCAAAAATTAAGCCCACACAAAACAAACAAAAATATATTCATATTCAATATATATTCAATACTGTTCTTACATCATCTGGTATGTTTCAAATAAACATGCTGCACACAAAGTTATTTTAAAGTTCTTTATAAAACTAAATGTTAAAAACAGACTATTTTAGGAAAATGTAGGTACCACAGGAAAGGTTGCACACAAAATTAAATTACTGAATTAGATTCTTAAAACATCAGTAAACCAAAATGTTGTAGATAGAGATTTTTATGTTCAGGTATGACTGCTTAATGCATCATTTCTGTGTGTATCTGCAAGGAAGAAGCCAAACACAGACAACAATATACTCAAAAACGGGAACTCTCTTCTGAATATTTACACATCTGCATTTTGAATCTATTTTTAATACAAAAGATACAATAACCCTAATGCACACAACCAACATATAATTCAACATTTTTGTATTGCATTGCAATCATGTTGTATTGAATATGGGACCATAATGAGTAAATAGATACCAAAGATGTCTTAAAATTGTGTGTAAATCAGTCAAAAGAAATTATCATGCTTCATATTATCTACGGCAAATGCTTTAAAAAACTAACTGATCATTAGACTTGAAAAGCCATAAATATTATCCCCTGATCCCCTTATTCTTCACTGTGCTGAGATATAAAATATTTGGTAAATAACCCCCATGCGCAATTGCACCTCGCTTGCGCCCCCTGGCTGTCATCACTATCATCACTGCAATATAAACCTGCAGCCAGCACTTCCGGATTTGATCTTCACTTACACAGCACCTCTGCTGTACGCCATGCAATACTTCCATCCACCAACCTTCAGGATATTTTCCTTGCATCCCTCAGGCCACTCCTGAATCTTCCACAGCATTGTCTTTTACATCTCCTACTTAACCCTTTGCACTAGGACAATCTGAGTTTTTACCCCACCCTTCCATTTTGGGAAGGAAATCTTTTCTGCCATTACTATCACATTTATTCTAGTCTTTGATTGCAAGCAACAATCTTTGTACTTTACCACTTCTTGTAGCTCTCAACTCCAATATTATTTCTCACCATCAACCCTTTTTCATTAGCCACATATATAGCAATCCTTTATTATTTATTACAAAAAGTTTTCTTTTCAACATCTTTATGTATACCATTATTACGCTTCTCATAATCACTTCCTACATTGATAACTTATATACTTACACGTACCCCACTCATTAGTAGTGTGACAAATCTCTTACTCTTGTATCATCAATAATTTTAAAATATGTGAATTTATACCTTATGTATTTGAAGATTTTTTGATGATGTTAAGGACATAAATACCCATGTGGAACTTATAATAATATTACAATATTCAATTGTCTAGGTATTTGTACATGTGAAGTATTGTATCTCATTATACATATGTATACTATAAGTTTACGTACAGCTATACAAAGTGTTTTACCAAGTCCCCTGAGGAAGCCTAAGTAGGTGAAACGTGTCGGGACACACGACTTCTATTTACTTATAAATATATAAAATCCAGCAAGGAATTTATTGTCTAGTGCACAGTCCTGCTGCTTTTTCCCCCCTCTAAGTTGTCTTTGTAAATATTGTAATTGTATGCTAAACAAAGATAATCTTTCTTTCTTTTTGAAACTGTTTATCAAATATATTTCACCGCAATTTTCATTCTCTTCATTTTCATTTTCATATCGGGGTATAGCGGCCTAATTTTGCATGGAGATGTTTAATTAGCACCCCTCTTCTTAATTATTAATTACAGCTTATAAGTCATTCTAATGGGCCTCTGATGTTTCCCTTGTATTGCCCGCAAACAAATTGAGTACTGGTTGTCTAGTGGTCCTCAATATGCTTACATCCCTGCCTGCCATCAGCCAGAGTCTCACAGTCACAAATTCTGCTCTGCTGTCATTCTGAATTCCTCGCTTCAATTATTAAGCCTTTTTTTACTTTACATTCCCAGCCTGGCTTTTTGCCCAAACAAGAAAGAAAATAAAGATAGTGCAGCCAACCACTTTTTAAATGTTTTGTCTGCATTATTTTTTCACCTGGTCTGCATTGCCACTCTAGGGCATTAGGGCCCCATTTATAAAACAGCGAATCTGGCATTCCCTCTATTCCTCCTGTAAATGTTTTTATTTTTTATATAGATCCCTAGGTGGTTTAGGAGGAAATAGCACATTACACTCTCCTCATCTCCCTTAACATAGATGAGACTGTCATATGTGTTTGATAAATGGAAAAAGCAAACACTTTTAATGGCATATTTAACATTCTAAAGAAAGAAAGTAAGAAAAGTCAGGACCTTGGGTCTGTGCACATTGAAGGCTTCCAGTTATCCTCACTGGGGGTCAGCAAAGCACAAACAGGAAATTTTGCACCTAATCCAGTTATGTGCAGGCTGTTGTCTGTATGATGAAGGAAAACAGGAGAAGCAGCGGAAAGCTTGGTTGGAGCCCGGCAGAATAAGTGGATTTGGAGAACCAGTCATCACAACAAACTAACAGGAAGGAAGATTGCATCACTATGGAGTAAAATGGTAATATTGCCTTCTAGTCCATCCATTTACAAAGTGCATAAGATCAACACTCCCAAACAGCAACAATGGAGGAACGGGAATTAAAAAAATGGACACCATGTACGTCAAATGACGTTAAGGGAAGTGAGGATTCACCAAGTACAAGGAACAAGGAGAAAAAGACCAACACAACCAACATCAACATTCTATTCGCAGGTCTGGCAACGTGTGTACTAACTGCAGGCTTCCATATATAAGTGAAACAACAATGCCATCGAAGGGTGAAAGCAATGTTTCTGCGAGAACCAGGATCTTATGAGATTTAGACAGGAGATCGTTTTGAATAGAGGTTAGTTTGTTGCAGGCAGATATTGAATTGTGTGGAAAAGGAAGTGAATATTTATAGATTGTGTGAATGGGTATGAGATTAGATGTTGTGGGGTTCATGGTGAAGTGTATGAAGGTCAGAGGCCTTGGTAGCAGTTTAAAGACGGCAGGTGAGTGTAGAAGTCTAACTTACTGGAAGGGGGACAGTGGTTAGGGCAAGGAGAGTTAATTATGAGGATAGGATACATTCTCGCAGGTTGTGGTAATACTTCACAGGAACACAGAATGCAAATTGTTTGGCAAAGGCAGTGAATGACCTTTTCAGTTGGAGCTGTACGGTACAAATAAAAGGAGACAAAAAAAGTTCCATTGGAACAGCAGTCAGAAGAAGGGTGTGTATTGTTATTGGCTTGTATTAAATATTCAGGAAATGGAACCTGCTTTCTTCTATTTCCTCATACTTATCTCAGGTGTATTATCATATTTATGTAAATCAAATTCTCCAAACTCTTGCGTAATCCTGCACTCATTACTGGAAAGTAAAAAGTCATCAAACACTTGTCCTGACAGCACATGGCTTAAAAACACAAACTTATAGATATATATATATATATATATATATAGATATATAAAGGTCACTGAGCACACCTGGAGATTCAAATACAAAGCAAACTGTACCTGAGTGTCAGGTGTACTTTAAAGCTGAAATAGTGCAACCGGCTCTTAAAGTTAAACTCCAGCCTTACTGTACAGCTGTACAGTCTGCAATTCCTGCTTATTTGCTGTACACTATAAACTTCTCACAGTGGGCCTGATTTATTAAAGCTCCCCAAGGCTGGGGAGGATACGCTCATCAGTGATCCAGCAAACCTGGAATGGATTTTTAAAAAGTTATTTGCTAGCAAACCTGGACCAGATCCATTCCAGATTTGCTGGATCACCCAGCTTCACTGATGAAAGTGTATTCTCTCCAGCCTTGGACAGGTCCTGCCACAATTTCTGACCAGCAATATTTAACCCTTTCTTTGTGCGGCGCTGTTCACTGTGTGACATAGTTTGAGATACACAAGGACATCAAACAATAAATATAGAGCAATGTCTGATGTTCTTACTTCTTCGTTTTGTCAATGCCCTGCTGCATGTAGTTCTGTCCGTTTTTTGTGCACTATTCTATTCAGGGTAATGGATGAGGTCAGTGTTACAACTTCCTATGAGTTGCAGTATAACACACAACAATGTACTTTCTTATAGTGCATTTAGTGACTCAGTAACACATTTACCCAGTACCTTGGGTGGTCTGCATGCAAAGGCAGCCTGTCTAGCAATTCCAAATTCTCCAGATTGGCATCCATCCAAGCATTTTGATTTTTTTGCATGAGGTCTAACGGCTCTTCAGTAGAGTTTTGTAGCAGGGTGCTGTGATGTTTCTGAAAGCTATGTACAGCACCCTGCTAGCTCAAACCTTCAGCTATGATTTGCTGGTTTAACAAAAGAGACAAAAGTGAAGAATAAAGTCTGCTCTCCAGCAGAACCCGCCCATTGACCCGGAGGGCTGCGCCTTAGAGGAGTGTGCAGCAGTGTAGGCTGTTACCTCCTCCAATTACCAGTACTGTACTGTTCCTTCTGCCTCTCAGATCTTGCACAAAGTTGGGGGTCATCTTATACGCCCAGTCGTCTTATACGCCGGAAAATACGGTATTTCATCAGTGTATTTAGCTGTTGATGTTAGATTTAATTTCAGAAGTACTGCATGGTGTGAAAGCAGATTATACTGTATGTATGTCAATAAGAATAATACCAATTTGTTGAATTTGTAAAGGATTAATTATTCTCATTAGTTGTGATGCTTACCCTAGAAAGATCAGAATTCCAAAGATAAGCCAGGTCAGGAGGCCTGAGTTATACTCTATTCTGGATATGACGTTCTGCCGACAAACTGGACACATACATGACGCAGGTGTATCATGGAATGAATTCACCATTACCACGGTTGTTGAAGCTACAGGAGCCATAACAACTGCACAGGAAAAAAAAAAACAATTTCAGTATTACTATATAGATATTAAATCTATTTATACCATATTAATACAAATATGACACCAATATAACACTTGTACAATAAAATATATGCTAAGGATATCAATGTTTTATAGGTACTAAGTCTCTGATTCCTTGGATAATACAATTTCAAACAATGTAGTACAAAATAATTTCTGCTTGTTTGAATACATAGTCATATCCATCTGAAAAGTCTGTTAATATGACTTTCCAGTAATGAAATCAATTAGAATAAAATACTGCATGGCAATTTCCACTTGCCAAATACAACATAAAATTTTCAAATTGATTAGACTGGGAACAAATATGTGTCATCAACCTCCTAATATTAATGTAAGTTGATATAACCCACTCAACTTGGTTAATGTGCCTAAGCCCTTAATGTCCGAGTAGGGACAATTTATGAGAAAATGTAAGGACAGAACAGTAGGCTACTTGCGGCACAGAAAAACTTTTACGTATTGTATGAATTTAAAAAATCACTTTTATTAAATATACTATAGCATATATATATTATATATATATATATGTAATAAAAGTGATTTTTTTAATTTCATACAATTCGTAAAAGTTTTTCTGTGCCGCAAGTAGCCTACTGTTCTTACATTTTCTCAAAAAAATATCAATGCATCATGAAGTCATGTATTACATACAAGTACATACAGGTATTTTGTAGTCCTGGTGGCTCCCTCAGAACAGATCAGTTAATGATATCAGGGAACAACTGTACAAATTTAACTTGTGTGTTATGTAGCCTTAGCCTACCAACACGTCAGATGATTCTTGTCCAATGATCACCTCCTGGTGCATACACTGACAATGAAAGATTGTGGGGGGGAGAGAGCACAACGGGGTGCCACTGTGTCTCTTCTCTCCCCTCTCCATAGAGCAGTACGGTGCTGTATGTACAGGACTCATTCATGCATTGTGCAGTCTTTTGTAGTTGGAAGGATTGTGAAAGATCCTTTCCAATGACAATTATTGCACCTGTATATGTAGCCTAAAGCTACCTACACACTTCCAATGGTTCTTGCCCAATAATCGGCTCAGGGCCAATATCGGACGAGAATCTTAAGTGTGTCATTCATCGTCCGAACAACCGTCCTGGTGAATCCACGGACAATGAACGACCAACGGCGAATTATCCTAATGCAAGTAAAGGGGAGGGCGCGCAGCGGGATGTCGCTCTGTCGCTCTCCCCCTCCCCTCTCCATAGAGCAGAACGGCGCTGTATGTACACCACTCATTCATGCATCATGGAGTGCTTAGTCGTTGAAAAAGATAGTGAAGGATCCTTTCGAACGACTATAATTGCAAGTGTGTATGCGGCTTTAGTTCTTAAAGATAACTTTAAAAATACTTAGCAAAGTTAATGTTCAAGTAATGATTATTCTGTTTGATTTAGGAGATAATAGAGTGAATGTGGCCTTGTTTCTAAACAAAATTAAATTGTGATCATTCTTACCTCTGTGACTCTTTTCTTTACCCATCCCGGAGCCTGAGCCTACTTATCTCTGCTCCTTATCCAATGAACTTTCTTACTTTTATTGTCCTATATTGTTTTGTTTTCAACTTCGCTCGTCTTTATTTTGTAACATTCTACTAAACCTTGTCAGTAGTACTGCTTGCACCAGAGAAGAATCCAATGTCTCTGTTATCTCATTGTCATTGTAATGGTATTTTCTCATTGGCACCTATGCATGGGGGGAATCCTATTGATCATTGACTTAGGGGCATTTTAGTTCCACTAACCTCTGAAGCATTTTTTGCCACAGCACATATCTACCGTAATTTAGTTTAAACTCAATTACAGTACAGCAATGAAACAACATGTTAATTGCTAAATTTCATGCAATTTTGTTGTATTTGCACAGCTGTATACATTATATATACAGATAATGATTTTTTTGACTCGTTAATGTTTGGGAATGTACTGTTATAATACTTTGCCTTAGTTGACTTAGCTGAAAACTCTGGCAAATGCCTTAATTCCCTTTTCTATTTCTTAATAATCTATGATCATCATAATCATGATCTATCATAATCTATGTATATAAACATTTTATTTCTTTTAACTGCTTGCCTATCAGTCCTAGTCACCTAAAGCAAAGCGTATTTTCCATTTAGGCACTATTTTATTCTAGGTAATTTTTTTCTTACAAAAGTATAGCAATGTTGATAAATTTTTATTTATTTTATATGTCAAGTGATTGATGTGGATGTTTTTATGCATAGACAAAATTATAGGAAAGCAGGTGATAACTACATATATTTACCTGCAGGTTGAGGTGGTCCATAAGGAGGGGGTGGATAGGCAGCTCCTACACCTTTATAAAGAAAATAAATACATTTATAAATTTGCTTTAATGAAGCCAATAGCATATACATAATGGAGAGCCACTAATTTTACACCAAGTTTTTATGTACACATTGTATAAGTCTTTTACTTTGTGTTACATGTACACATCAAAAATGTTAAGGCAAAAAAAATTGCTGCTTAAAGTTTCGTTTTGAGTGACAGGGTATTCCACATAAAGGGCTTGATTTGTTAAAGTTCTCCAAGGCTGGAGAGAATACACTTTCATCAGTAAAGTTGGGTGATCCAGCAAACCTGGAATGGATTTCTTCAAGGTCATTCGCTAGCAAAGGTTCTAAATCCTTTACCTGATCCATTCCAGGTTTGCTGGATCACCCAGTTTCACTGATGAAAGTGTATCCTCTCCAGCCTTGGAGAGCTTTAATAAATAAAGGCCAAAGTTTCACAGGTAGAAGGAAAAAAATGCTCTGACATTGAAGTTAATAAACATAATATTAACATTTGCAGAGAACACCAAAGTTTTTACTAAATCCAAGCCTAGCTTTATAAATAGGGTCCTGGAGGATAGCCTAATTAATACATTGGTTTGGTGTCCCTTATTATTACGTACGCCTGAATGTTCTAGGTTGATGTTAAAATTTATTGCATATAACACTGCTTGATTTTAAACAGTGGATT
>NC_092864.1:70456199-70481509 GCF_032062135.1 Pyxicephalus adspersus | reverse complement strand
ATGTATACAGAACAGGTATGAACAAACACTGATGAAAAACAATGAAGACATCAATACAGGCAAACAATGCTACACTATTTCCCTGCTTTAAACATACAACAATACATTACACAATTATTGTTACTTAGCTTCACTTCAGGGTCACACCTAATGGAGTAGTCTTGACCAGAACTAATTGTATGCAACACGTTTTTTGATCATCTGCCAAGCCATTCATTTCAGGAAGGGTCCTTGGGTGAATTCAACTTGCTTCCGCAGCTAAGTATTTTCTGTTATAGCTTATTAGTTGTTATTGCATTGTTTTATGTCTTTATTATTTAGTAATATATTCTATTTATAGAATAGTATAAATAGTAAATTTTAAATGCAAGTCTCTGTGTTATCTCTCTTTGTACACTTACATTTAACCCATAAAAATTTACATAAACTGTCACAAATTTTATCTGTGGCATAACACAGGTTCCTTCTTTCTCCGAGGATGGAATTTGAAGCTTGTGTTTTCTGATTTAGCCTGCTTTTTCTATGGGTTTATAATAAATTACGAAATTGTATATACCAACCTGGCTGTGGGTAAGATGGTGCTGATTGGGGATATCCTTTATCTGGTTCTGGCTGATACATGGTTTAATTCACCTGCATAAAAATACAATTTAGAAATGAACAGACTTGCAACTTTCTATTATTCATTAAAACATAGTTATGCCTAATGTTAGCAGAAACAGTTAAAGTTTAGATAACACTGAACCTTACTAAGACTTTCTGTGTCTTTATAGGATTTTTGGTTTCATTTGGTCCTAGTCTTTTTCCTATTGAAAATGTTCCTATTTGTAAATATAATTCTTGTGGAAATCATTATAGACATGCTACCTGCCACTTTTCTTAAGGCCAAATTATTATTAGAACCATTTACAAAGAAGCAAATAAGTATTGAACACACCAACATTTTCTAATGAGGCTATTGACATAAAAAAGTTATGTCAAATGTTGATAACAACCTGAGTAATCCACACATACAAAAGAATCAAAACAATTACCTCCATAAATTAGGTTATGTGTAATAAAGTGGAATGGCACAGAGAATAAGTATTGAACACATAAAAAAAGGTGCAAAAAGTCTGCTAGAATGGCCCAATCAATATCTTAACTTCCAAATGAAAATCTATGGAACTAAAGATCAGAGTTCATAGAAGGAGCCCCCGGATCCTTCAAGATTTGAAGATAGTTTGTGTGGAAGAATAGGCCAAAATCACACCTGAGCAACGCATGGGACTAGTTTTTTCAAACAGAAGCGGTCATTAATATCAAAGGCTTTTCTACTAAGTAGTAAATCAATTTAAGTGTGTTCAATACTTATTCCCTATCCCCTTTATTCTATGGCATTCCTATTTAAATTTATGGACTTGTTTTGTTTGTTTTGATTTCTATGTATGTGTAGATTACTTAGATTGCCAGCAACATCTGATGTAAATTTCAATAAATTTCATCCCAAGAGAAAAACATTGATGTGTTCAACACTTATTTTCTCTGCTTTCCTAATAAACCCCCCCCCCCAGTCAATTGGACCCTTACATCCTTTTATTTAGATCGTGGTAACAAAATCCCTACAGAATAAAACTACCTGTGTTTATTTTCACTTCTAAACACTTTATTTTATATATATATAGGTAAAATGTGTTTTTATTTCAAGATTCTCTACTGGAAGATGAAACTGCTAAGTTTTGTTAGAGAGATACTGTATCTAGGGAAGTCATTTTCAAGGGCTGACGCTGCTGTGCCCAATATACTATCACAGTACATGCAGAACACTTCCTCCAATTGTCAGGCCCTTATAGACTTTAGGTATATAGACTGCTATGATTATATTGTGGCTTTATTTTGTATATCTTTTTTTCAACATTACTGCTACCCCTAACATACTCCATTACTAATGATTGCTGATGCTACAATTCCATATCACCCCAAAATATTAAAAATCTTATTCAGAGGCTCTTTGTCTAAATGGTTGGTCTACATTTAAACATTTCTTGAACCCTATGGGAGTTTATCCAAGCATTTTAAATCAAACTCAAGCTCAACTTGTAAGAGTTTATAGGCTTTTAAAGCCTCTAAAATGCTTCTAAATGCCTGTAAACTTCTATTGCATTATACTGTTTGAACTATTTGTTGAAGACATCTACTGCTTTTTACCAGAGTTCGGAACTCGTGACTTGGACTGGAGTCTGACTTAAGTCACCTAATGAATGACTTGCAACTCGACTTGTGAGTTGCTTTCTCTGCTGATAGCTGAAGGGGGAAGGGATGCAGACAGTGAGGGTTTTGTTACACAGCCCCCCCCCCCTTCAGCTGTCAGAGGAGAAAACTTAGAATGCAAGAAAGGTGGGGAATAAGGCAGTGAGTTTTCTGGAACATAACAACACCTTCCTCTCCGCCTTTCTTGCATTCTAAGTGTTCTCCACTGGCAGCTGAAGGGGGGGCAGTCAGAGGAGAAATCCATAGACTTAGAATGCCATCCTGTGCTCAAGAACAGGATCAGAGCTCTGTTTCTATATAGGGACAAATGGGGGATAAATTACGTGAATTGACTTGGGATTCGACTTGGAAGAATTTTTGTGACTTGAGACTTAATTTGGGACTCAACTTGGACTTGAAGAGTGACAACTTAGCCCAATCTCTGCTTTTTACAGGCATAAGTACATATAAGCCATTTACCAAAACCAATCAGTTCAATTTATTTATTTTGCAAGCAAGAATATTTCATTATAAGTTGACATATAACATGGTTTGGCTAATCTTTCTATCAAGACGTAAATATTGATAAAGGTTTATATATCTAAAAATTATGCTCCTAGTTATTTCCTGCATTATAGGAATTATGCAATTTTGAAAAATGTGATATAGCAGGAAGTAAGTGGAAACCTTCCCAAATAGAGCTTCTACCCTGGCAAACAGCCAACCTATAATTCTAAAGCAGACTTAAAATGACAAAACTAAAAACCATAGTACTAACCTACATGCAATGTCTTTTTTTTTTAAATAACTACCTCCCTGGTGTTTTTGTTTCTGTTCTAAACTACATGGTTCTTGCGCCTAAGGCTGCCTCTGACAGCAGGCCACGCTCACAGTCAGTGTGACTTGTTCTGTTGGGTTACAGAAACTATGAAAAAAATTGAAGATATCAAAATCACAATATTTATACATTAAAATGAATGAACAATGTGATTTTTGTACCTTTAAAGTCCCACTTTTTTCATAGTTTCTGTAACTCCCCTCAGAAAACTTGATTATCTCAAAATTTGGTTTGTTGTCAGGATGTGGTACTTCTATGTGGAAATATGCTTTTGTTGAAATATGGGTCTGTTGGGTCTAGACCCTGGAGATCTAGATGTGGGTCTAGGAAAGCCTATACCTAACAAAGTCTATAAATCCCCCTCTAACTAAAATAAAGAGTTTTAGTTGGAGTTTTGTGGTTAAATGTTTAAAGTTATTATAACTGCAGCCTTGTTTACTCAACTTAGTCAGAAATCATTTTAGACCAAAGCACAGTAGAGACTGTTCACTTGTGTAACAAATACGTTCCCTAAGTGAATAATCCCTCTTCCTGTAATAAATGATCCCCTTTATGTCTATTCTTTAATAACAGGAAGAACAACGTCAGAAAAAAAGAATCAATAACTGCTGGTAATCAGAGAGCTCTGCTGTTATATAGATTGATGTCTTTGCCTTAGGTAAGGTCTGTTCATCCCTCCTTATGTAAAATAAGTGAATAAGTAAAAAGAAAGTATTTTACTAACATATCTCAGTCGTGTTTACACATCTCTAAGTCTACCTGACCTTTGATTCTGATACTGTGTTAAAATTGTTTTAAGGTGCTTAATTTAAACATTAACAGCAAGCTATGGAATTATCATAAAACCTTCCTCTGGTTAAAATTTAAACTGTCATTTAAAAATAGTAAGTACACTTAAATCATAAAGATAGAGAGTGAGGGAAGGATCAATCAAGGGAAGGATATGCCTGCAGTATGTCATACTGTGTAGAATGTATATCACTAAAGAAATGGGGAAAGTAAACAAATGGATGAAAACCTAATTGTTGCAAAATATTTCTATGACAGCCGGCACGTGATATTTTATTATTACTTTCCATGGAATGATAGATTTAAATACAGCCAAGACATGGAGAAACAATAATATAATAAAATAACATATAGTATAGTAAGATCAAAAAGATTTTTTTGTTAAGGATTGGACTTTTTAGGTGTGTACAAAGTATTTCTACAAAGTTTTTCTTTAAAAGTTACTGTAAAATTTTGTTTTCTCAAATACAAATGATTTGTGAATAACATTTTTTTTTTTCTGGAGTACATTTGTTATATATTTATCAGCGCTGCGTAATATGTTGGCGCTATATAAATCTAGTTTATTAATAATAATAATAATAATAATAATAATAATAATAATAGCTTTTTGTCCGTAATGACCTATAGTATATACAATTTTAAAGCAATATCCTACAGAAAAAGAAGTAAAATCTCTTCATCCCTATCTGGTTTTTTTCTGATAGAATACAGGGAGCTGTGAAAATGTACACTTCTGTATTAGAACAAAGAGAATCCAATGTTATATTGGTCTATTATTGTCACAGAAATTGTGGTAAAACCAGTTAGCCATGTTGGAACATTGAAGTTGCTTAGCAACAGTAAGGAAGTTCGAGACCTAAGCACTGGGGATAAACAAAGGAGGGATTTGTTTTCTATTAGGAACATTTAAGGAAATCAGTGTAATAAAGTACTCTACACACAAAAAAGGTTTGGTACAGTCTGCAATTAAAGATAGCAATTAAAAAAATGTGATATTATTTAAAGTTTCCATTAGAAAAGGCCATATGTTTCTACAGTAATCGGCACTAGACAACTTGACCAGCCACATATGTTAGTACTAATAATAAGGGAGAAAATCAATAAAACTTTAGACAACAGTCTCCAAACTACAGTATGTTAGTTGCTGGTCCCTGCAGTAAGGAGGCATGAAAGCAGAGATTTCCGATGTGTGGAGAACTGCTTTGCAGTGTGGGAACAAGTGCCTAAGTCATTCAGTATTTCATCAGTATTTCGTCGTAACCATTTGGTACAATCAGTCGTCACAATGAGGAATGGCCATTAGATTAGTTGTGGATCTACCTCTACAATCGGTTTTAGGTGAATCTTCAGAACACCTGCAGTCTGATGTATGTCCTGTATGCTAAAAGTAAAGACTTCTACTGTTTTTCTGTGCTTATTTTATGTGTATTTCTCTTTTTTAGTTTTTAATATGGATAATGCTGTGAGAAAGTATTTTAACTGTGACATTAAATGTGGCACAGATTATTTTTGAGGGAGCAATGTGTACTTTTCTGTTTTTACTGTGGAAAAATTGTGTGTTTAATTGGAAGTAAATTCTGTGATTTCACTTGCTTAACAGTCACAACTCAACAGTAAGCACATTGTTCTTTTCAAGAGGGCTATCAGTTACTATATTATAATAATATATTATAATTGTGACACTCACTTGTGTGCATTTATACGTCCCGATTATATTATAATATACAATATTATAATCGTTATTATATTGCAGCGCTCTGTAAAGGTTTGAGGCCAATGTAAGCACTGTTTTTTTTTCAGATTGCTTACATTCTGAGTTCTGGTCTGAGGTCAGAATAGCTCAAATGAACGAACACACCTATGTGGCAATGAAAAGGTGAATTGGAGTGGAAGTAATAAGGAGTGACTACTTTATAGAGCAGATAAAAAGAAATACTGTAAATTCGATGTCACACCTGATTCAGGTGATCTTATTAAAGGAGATGAGGTTGTGTCTGTTGTTGCTGTGGGTTTGAAAGAATGTCATGATATGAGCCAAATGAAAGTCTCACACAACGTGATATGTGCTTATCTACAAAAAGCAGGAAGTTTCGTAATAACCATCCCGAATAGCAAACAAACGTTATTATGTGCCCATTGTACACACACTGTATATTTTATGTGGTAATACCTAAAGTCTTTAAACTTTAAAAGGGTGTTTTCCCCCACATAATACCCATTATAATTATAGATAATTTGGGTTCATAGATGAAAAGTCTGTGTCTACAGGTGATCATAAATTTCCTGAAGCTTTATTAGAAAAATGGGGCCTGATTTATTAAAGCTATCCAAGGCTAAAGAGGATACAATTTCATCAGGAAAACCTGGGTCATCCAGCAAACCTGGACTGGATTGTGCTAGCAAATGTTTTGAATCCTGGACCAGATCCATTCCAGAATTGAATCACTGAACGTAACTAATTAAAGTGTATTCTCTCCAGCCTTGGATAGCTTTATTAAATCAGGCCATGGTTGGATACTAATTTCAAAGTGTTTTTTCATTTTCTTTTCCCAATATAGTACTCATTGGTGTCACAGATAAGCAAATAAATCACCCACTTCAGTGTTGTATAATAGGGTAGTCAGGTGAATTTGTACCCATCTGACGCAAATGTTTTACATTAGGGGATGAATGGTAAAGCTCAACATGAAAGGGGTTTGTATGTTGTCCATGTGTCTGTGTGGGTTTCCTCCAATGCAGTTAGGTTATTTGGCTTTGCCTCAAAAATTGCCCTTAGACTATGTTAATGACATATGAAATTAGTGAGCCTGTTTGCGGGACAGTTATTGATATGACTATGGACTTTGTAAAGCACTGCATAATATGTTGCCGCTATATAAATACTGGTTAACATGCTTCATAATTAATTTACCTACAAATGCATGAAATGTATTCATGGCAACCAGTGGTGCAATGCACAAACACAGCTGCATGTACTGCGTATGTTATTTAACTTACATTCAGGTATGTCATTTTTAATATTCAGTCTACTATGCTGAGTTTAGATGAACATGGGGCTGTATTAGTGGCCTCATTTTCTGTACCACCCAGACTGCAGGTGCATAACAGAGGTAATGTAACCTAGCTTAAGTCACCTAAGTTGTCAGGTCCCCTTCTCCGCTCCAAATACTGCCCACAACCTGTTACATTCAGATGCTGGGAGCCATGGAAGTATTGTGTCAACCCAAGTCAATAGTTGAGTTTACTTTTCTATGCGTTATGTGACAAAGGTAGGCATTGAGGGGGTAAAACAGCAAGCATCAGCACTTTCACATTATAGGACATAAGGACTTTAAACCACATGCTCCCCAGCTCCCATTATATGAATGACCAGTTTTTTTGTTTGCTACCCAAGTTAATGTGTAGGACAGTATGTGCTGCCATGGATGGAGGCAGTTTAGTAAACTTACTTTGGTATAGCATGGTTTTACCGCAGAGTAATGTCTACATTAATACAAAAAATGACATATGCTAGTATGCCACAATTCTGCAAGCATAAAGAACAGCAGTTTTCATGGGTTAGCCAGATGTACAATTAGCAAACTATGGCATAGTCAGAACCTTGTTCACCTCATCAGTTGTAAAATAAACTAAACACTAACTACAACTGAAACAGCTTAGGTATTACAGGATGTGGTTACTCGCTTCAAATATTTGTTACTCATTGAAAGCAACTAACCACAGGAAAAGCAGAAGTGCCACAAAGAAAAATTAAGGGCCTGATTTATTAAAGCTCTCCAAGGAGAGTATACACTTTCACAAGTGAAGCTGGGTGATCCAGCAAACCTGGAATGGATTTCCTAAAAGTCTTTTGCTATTTGTTAGCAAATGTTTTCAATCCTGGGCCAAATCCATTCCAGGCTTGCTGGATCACCCAGATTTACAGATGAAAGTGTATCCTCTCCAGCCTTGGAGAGCTGAATCTGCATTACTATTTTCTACAGTGATCTCTTCTGGTGTAATGGTTAGTGGTGCTGTCTACATTAGGCCAGAATCTGTCAAAGTGCAAAAATTGTATATAATAGATTAAAAAGTATTTCACTTCATTGACACCGCTCTTCACATTAATATACAGGTTGTCCCCGGGTTACATACGAGATATGGACTGTAGGTTTGTTCTTAAGTTGAATTTGTAAGTCGTAACATTAAGTCGGAACATTATTGTAATGAATGCAATTAGGACAGCAATATTCGTCTCAACATATTATTTATAACATATTATATTATAAAATCCTCACTGAGTTAATCACAAAGCGTTAAAAAAAGAATATTTATGGAGCCTAGACATTCATTAACTTGTGGAGCAAGCTGTGCTTTGATATGCAAAAAGAAACAAATGCAGAGTTTGTCTTGGTCATTAAAGTGTTACAAGAGGTTGCAGAAGAGATCAGTCCCCTAAGATCACCCACAACCTCAGCTGTGTTTAGCAAAAGATTTCTTCTGCAAGTCATGCAAACCGCACCCTTCAAGCCTCCGTCCTGCACACAGCGCGCAGGGAAGTCCCATCCATATCTAGGAAGTATCTGTATGTTGGATGTCCTTAACCCGGGCACTACCTGTATCAAGATCCACTGAGATCTATGAAATAAAAAAAATTTTCATTCTAACAGAATATTAATGAAAACCTTCTAAATCCTAGCACTAATCTTCCCTTTTCTAACCTCCTCCTAACATTTTTATTTACTTTTTTTCAGCTGCTTTAACTCTCTCTGTCTTTGAATTAGTTCATTTTATTTGATATTCTAATTCTTTATACCAGTATGTAACTTCGTACATTTGTTATTCAGAAATCATCTTGGTGTGAAGTTCAACCCCCCCATGAGCATGTAGGTGGCTTACCCTCAAAAACATCTCAAGAATGTGCAGAAGGAGCCCTTTCATCAAAAGGTAAAAAAATTGCTGATCTCACGCATGCGAAGTGAGATCGGCAAGTTTTTTTTTCCCATCTACGTCATCCATGGTTTGGGTGATGTAAGAAGAAGAACCGGGAAGAAGAGGCGAAGACGGCGGTGCCCGGTGTGCCGGCATGCCCAGGAAAAAGGTGCAATTTCACAGTGCAGACTAGTTGAAAGCGGCACGATGAATAGGATGGCTCTGACTGCTTTGTACATGGGCATTACAGACAAAATGGCTGCCTTTTTCAGGGGACATTTGTGAAATTACTGATGGTTGGTAACACTGATCTAGGCTGACATGCTGGCAGCTATTACATCCTGTAAGAAGTCTCTAAGCCTTTCAATAGACACCCTCTCTGCAATGTCAGCATTATCATGGAGACATGCCAAACTTGCTACACAGGAGCCTTATATTCACACTGATTCTACTGAAATAACATGGATTGCCTGAAGCCTTTAATTAGACGAGACTGTATGTCCTTGCAAAAACATCAATTTGGAGCAAATCGCTACATGCTACATATTACAAAATAAATAGAAGGAACTAGCAAATAAATATTCAAACAGTTTGCAGTTTTGCTTTTGACTATGGGGGAAGGTCTAATCTTTTAGCCACTTTTCAAATCTTGAACTGATTTTTCCTAAATAGTACACCAAGGAACCTTGCCTTTTCTATTAAACTTTTAAAATTCCAAGGCCAAAGCTTGATGATTTTCCTATGGCAGCTAGGAGAACTATGCCCTTCCACAAAAGAGATGCCATGTGCATAGAGGTATACTTTTACCATGGCAATAAAAATGGCAGACAGTTGCCCATGTTAGTTCAAAGTCATTAGCTTCATGCTGCCCTCCCATGATCAGGAAGATACCAGAGTTTATTCTTCGTTAAACTTAGTGCAATATGTACGATATTTATTGTCAATTTTTTCTATGTATTATGTTATTCTAGTGTATAACTATATATTCCTGATGAAGTGGTTTGTTGAATGAGCTTTGTACCACAGAACGGACTGAGTCTTCTACTGATGCTCCTAATGATTATACAATTTGAACACATAATATATTTAAAAAAAATTGATATATGGAAACCTAATATAGGTGATCCTTACTGACTTCATTATTCTATAGCATCAATGTTTTATGGAGGTGATAATATTGCTGTCTTTATTTGTTTTATTAGGAATATCAATACAAATTTTATAGGATTTTAATAAGAAAGGTAGAAATGATATGTTTGGTAGTACACCTTAAAAGTCTAATAATTCTATTTGTTTTGTTTTTGCTTGTAACTGAAAATATGTAAGATAATGCTTACATCACAGATGACATTTTACTAGTTCAAAAACAATCCACCTTAAATGTGAACACTTTCATTTCAACCTTTAACTATACAGTTTAAGCCTTACCTTTGCAAACAGATTAGAACATATTTCATGTGCATGGTTTGAAAAAACAAATGATATTATATAATATTTTGTTGATAGCCATAAACTGTATGTATTTTCGTAAGAGCAAGTTCACCCCTGCCTCTTCATTGCCCTATTTCATGCAACTCTCCTTGAGCACTTGCACGACAGGGTTGGTTCAAAAAGAACTGCTACTGCTCACTGCAACCCATCATTTATGTCGAAGGCTGGGTACACACGTGCAATAATTGTATTTGGAAAGGATCTTTCATGATCCTTTCCAATGACTACAGACTGCACGACGATGCATGAACACATGCTGTACATAGAGCACCATTCTGTTCTATAGAGAGGGGAGGGGGAAAACGAGGGAGCGGCACCCCACTGTGCGCTCTTTCCCTTAACTTCCATTATGATCGTTCGTCATCCATCGTCTGTGGATCCGCCAGGGCGGTTGTTCGGACGATGGACAACCGGTGCTGTACAAACTCCAGATTCTCGTCCGATATTGGCCCTGAGCCAATTATAGGAAGAGAACCATTGCAAGTGTGTACCTAGCCTTAAAGGGCTGCTGCAACGGCATGCTACATGTAGGATTTCCCTAGGCGTTAGCGGTTCCTGGCATGAAAAAGCAGTAAATGCACTGCCAGTGTAAATTAGACCTAACTTTAAATAACAAATATAACTATATTGCAAGAGTGACATCTCTATAAAATATATCAGCAACAATTGTAACATATCACAGGCTGAACATATCAAATGAAGTGAATTTGCACTTTGCTAGATTAAAAGGCCTATACTTTACCAGCAGATAAATAAGTAACCTATATGATATAGTTTGTAGGAGTAAGTAATTCTTCATTTTGTACTTTCCCTATAGCCCAAACAGAATTAAGATATTTATAATGCAGTTATTCTACACAGGGCATTCACAAGATCTTTTATGATCCAGTGACACTTCTGTAAAAAAATACATTACTAGAGTCACAGAAGTATTTTCTAAATTTAATATGTTGTATTCACTACAATGAGCTGTATATACCAAACTAGGTAATTAATAACAATTACCAATATGGCTCAATAGCTCAAGGTAGTGTACAATTTTCAACTTTAGATTTACTAGACTTTTACACTGTAGATTGTGGGTAAAAACATGAAGGCTGTACAGACTTTGTAAAATCAAGATTGTGGAAGATGACTGCCCATTTTTAGTGCTTGATTCCAGGCAAACAAATTTCAGAACATTTTATTAAAATCAGATTACTGTTCTAGGTTGATTGTTTCATCTGTTCCCAATTAGGTTAAAACTTTGAAAGTTGCTATGTTTACAGTGTAATACTATGTTACATTGTAGTGCCAATACGTTAGTTATTTGTTAAAAGATTATTTAAATAAGTTGCCTTTTCAAAATTTTATCAATAAAACTAACAATTGTAAGTAAAGCTCTGAACTCCATCTTCTACATAAAATATCAGTGGCATGCTATATAATGCTAGTGCATACTAATCTATGACTTTACTAAACTGTACTTCTTTTCTTTTACCCAGATGCATTATTCATGTTGTTTACATCTTGTTATACAATATTGGATTTATTCGTGCTCTGTGGGAATGTCAATGTTTTTTTTTAACCCACCCCAATCTCTGGCCTTTGTCATCATGTTGCTTACTTAGTTTGCGGTGGCAAGGGCCTTACAGTACAGGTATATATATTGTATGTACTGTATACAGACATCATTGGGGAAGTCATATGACACTTTGATTAGACACCGGTGGACCCTAATTAACTAATTATGTGGCTTCTGAAGTTAATTAATTGGATCAGATGGTATTAAGGTTTTTCATAGCAAAAATGGGATAAAAACATTGTCTGAGACAGGCATGCTTTTACAGAAAGGAAATGCTATGGTTTATAAGAAGATAAATTCACTGTGCTTAATGGAAAGCAATCCAAAAGTTATTCACTAACTCATGGGATATTACATCATAAATGTAAACAGGAACTATGATATTCATTTATGGTAAACTACAGCAATCAAGAATATTCTAGATTATGAAATCAAACAGTCTCTAACCCTAAAAACAACAAAGAAATATATTGTAGTTTACTCGCCCTTAGATATCATGGCTGCATTTATTTTATTTATAAAGGACAACACAACCTGTAGGCAGAAACTTTGTTCCTCAACTTAGTTTAGTTCTGCTGTAAGTGAAAAGCCTATTGGATATAACAATAGATTAATGCATTTTACATAGTTACATTGTAAATCAGGTTAAAAAAAGACGAAAGTCCATCAAGTTCAACCGCTAGGGAAATAAACATATCCCAGATATATAAAAAAAACCCTAAGTACATTGTTGATTCAGAGGAAGGCAAAAAAAAACCAATACAATTTGCTCCAACAGGGGAAAAAAAATTCCTTCCTGGTTCCATGAGGCAATCAGATGTTCCCTGGATCAACAGTCTCTGTTATCTTTACTTTAAAAATAGAGTTTTATATACTGTAGATACAGGTAGTCCCCGGGTTACATACGAGATAGGGACTGTTTGTTCTTAAGTTGAAATTGTATGTAAGTCAGAACAGGTACAATTATTTTAATAAATACAATTAGGACAGGTTTTTGTCTCAACATATTATTAGGCAGCATGGTGTCAGTTACTGTATAAAAACCTCACTGTGAGCCAATCACAAACAAAGCAAAAAAAAACTTTATGCAGCCTAGACATTAATTAACATCTGGAGCAATCTGTGCTTCGATATGCAAAAAGTATCAGCTGCAGAGTTTGTCTTGGTCATTAAAGATGCAAGATGTTACAGTTCAACTCAGGGCTTAAGATCACCCACAACCTCAACTGTGTTTAGCAAAAGATTTCTTCTGCAAGTCATGCAAACCGCTTCCTTCCCCCCACCCCAACAAGCCTTCGTCCTGCACAAAAGCAAGCAGGGAAGCCCCGTTCGTATCTAGGAGTTGTCCGTTTCGGAAGTCCTTAACTCTGGGACTACCTGTATATTTTAGTATAGTATATTTATAGCTGTTCATATATACCACAAATATAGGCATAAATGAATATGCAGCTGTTGTGGTGCATACTGGGCTAACTAACTGCTATGGTAGTATGGCTCCACAGAATCTGTTGTATCAGTATGTAATGTCTAAAATAAAAGCATTAAAAGCATATTCCATTTGACAATTGTAATCAGAATTCAGACCATAGGAAAGTACATCGGCCTAAACCTATAAAAGTAATGAACTTACATGTATAATCACATTACTAATTAATGTAGATGCAATGGTTTTGCTAAACTGTTTTCAATGTGCTTTTTAGCAGAATACAAGGTCATTAACCCTGATCACACCAGTTTTCTACAAAGTTGGTTTTGTCAGTGGTGCTTCCTGTGTAAAGTGTAAACCTTCTGAAACCTGAATATTATCTGTGTGCATGAGGGTGTAAGTACCATAAAAAGCAGGAGCAAAAAGTCTATTTGGTGTATAGAAGAAGCAATTGGTGCCTGAAGTGTTCACAAGCAGAACAGAACATCTGGTTATTTTGGTAATCCAGATAAAGTATAAGGCTTAACAAACCCTCCAGAGAATATATGTACATAAAAATAAAGAATAAAATATGAAGCGTAATGGCTGGCATACACATATCGATTTGTGATCTATCTAGTTATGTGCAATAGCAAACAGAAATTCATTATCACACACACACACATATCATTCTGCACTTTTATCGGTTTCTATTACATGAAAATCACAGCAAAGCAATGTCTCTGGGTCTTACAATATAACATTTGTAATAAAAAATAAGGTTTTATTAAAAATGCAATTAGCATTTGGGAAATCTGGGAAGGCAAAATATTACTCAAAATGTTTGGTGTATGTGTTCAAAACCTAATTTATTTTCATGACATTTTATACTCAATGACTTCAAATTAAATAGTAAAAAAAATCACTAAGACTTTATTCATTACGTTTCCACTGAACACAAAGAACTTTACCTACCGCACAATTTAAATGGCATAACTGTTATTTGAAATTGAAGTAAATACAACAAAAAGAGTAACTTACAATTTCAGCTAACTCCTGAGACTGCAGCACAGTAATAGCTTTTAGTGTGGGTGGATATGGGTGTATCACTTAGGATGAGATGTCCTTGCTTATTTTACTAGTCCAACCCTTTGTTGAGAAATCATGTAGTTTCCTTGCAGGGAAGGTATGGCCTAACAAGGAGGTTAACCCCTACAGCAAATCTAATTTCTTCAAGGCACATTGTCACTATGTAGCAACATCAATGCTTGACAATACACATTAGTACACATTATTTTGTCTCCTGGTTATGGGGCGGGGAAGGAAGCTACAGAACAAACAAAACAGGAATTTCTGCATAAGGAATTTACTTTTCTCACCCAGTTGGATTACTGAGCTGGCTCAAGGCAAAACATCTCCATCAAAGAAGATTACAAAGTTACTCATACACAGAAGTTCTGGTTATTTGTAACGGCTCTTATTGACCTTTCATTTCTGTCTGGATTTATATGTCTAAAAGCAGTACATTGACTTTCATGAAAATTTATTTTACAGTATAATATAATAGTATGAGTATAATAAAGTTTGAAACACAAAATCATGTCAAAATAATAAATTAAATAAATTTAATAATGAACTTTGGTATGCTTTTGTGTTTCAAACTTTTTTATACTCATACTATTGTAATATACTGTAAAATAAATTTTCATACAAGACAATGTACTGCTTTTAGCAGTGTATTGCATTCAATACAGTTATTTTGTATTGAATGCAATACAAAATATTTTGAAATTCCCGCCGCACCCCGACTAACGTCACCGGGAAATCCCAGGGAATGTCAGCGCACTTGCCGAGGGACAGATCAACGAAGAGGAAACGGCCAGAGGATGGCAGGATCCTGTGTGGCTCGGAGTTACCGCTTTCAGCAGGTTTTTTTTTACCCCGCGTCACACTCGGGCTTACCACTCGGGAGGTTAATCAATAGAGTTGTGGGGGGAATGGGGGGGATATTACAAAGGTGCGGTTGCAGTGCGGTTTGTCACTGCAGCCAATACTTTCTTGGTAAAAAATAAATAAATAAATAAAGTTTATATTTGTTTTACAGGTAGCCCAATTGGCAATATGTTTTTAATGGTGTCTTTTTTTATTTCTGTGGCATCTGAAATGGCAAAATGATTTTGTCTAGTGCAGGGGTCGGCAAATTCCGGCCTTTGGGCCAGATATGGCCTAGCCGATAGTTCGTTCTGGCCTAATGCCCCCTGGCCAATCTGGCCTAATGCCGTGGGTTGCCAGCAGATCGGCGAGGGGGCCTTAGGAACTACTGGAGCCAGTGCCGCTGGAGCTCCAGAGACGCAGGAGCTCCGGTGCCGCCCCCTTGCAGTTGCTCCCCTATTTACGGCGGCCGGCGTTGATACTTCCACCGCCGTGGTAAATAGGGAAAGCTCCCTAAAGGTAAATCCCTCTCTTCGGCAATGCATATGGAGGCGAGGGATTTCACTTCAGGGGGAGTTCCCTGGTGGAACCCGCTCACCCCATAAATGGCCTGGTGGCCATAAAACTTTGCCGACCCCTGCTCCAGTGTAGCCACAGATATGTGACTTTACTAGAAAAACTACTGGTAAAGACAGTTTAATGTCAAACACATAAATATGTGAAACCAAAAAAATATACAGCTTTTAGAACATGCGTTATCACAAGCGTTACTGCTCCCGGTTGCCTGCTATGGATACTTTCTGCCCGCTTATATACGCGTGGCAGTGGCATTCAGAAATCAAGTCTGTGCATTGAACACAGGCAGCAAGCATTCTCCATACTCCCATCAATAGAAGTAGGGAAGTCTTCCACTAGAAGGGAACCTAAGTATAGTAGAGGTGTACCTATTACCCCTTACTTACTTACTTAGCGCTAACAAATTTCAAGGGATTTCTTACAGGGAATAACTGATTGTATGCTATTGTTGATGCCCACACACATTATGTATATGTGACTGTGTGGACATATATATTTTGTGTATCTCTATGTATCTTATGTGACTTTCACATTCGATACAAAATTTGTATAGGCCTTAAAACACCAATGTCCCCCTTTTTCCACCCCCCACCCCCCCCACCCCATCCAAAATATTGCTTCACTGAACCCAAGGTGTTTGCTTACTCTGACGATACTTTACCTAAGGGATGAACAACCAATTACTTTTCTGTTTTACTTCTCATTCAAAGGTGGCAAGCCACCCAGAACTGCTTTGAACATCCACAAAAGTGCATGGAAATGCTGCCATCTTCTGCTGCCTCAAAAATGCTCCCAAAAAACTTTAGGTCTGAATAAGTCATTTCCTAAAACACATATGAAGAATGAGGGTTTAACCAAATGTATTAAAGCGTACCTAAACTCTGAAATTTCACTTTACATAAAAGGGTAGACAACCATTTTATGTAGGGTAAAAATCTGTTGTTGTTTTTTTAGGTGCAACACCCTTTCTTTTTAAAAAAAAAAAAAGGTTCAGCATTGCCTTCTAATTCTAGATCACCTTGGGGATCAAGAATGAATGGGAGCGCAAAGCCTCCCAGGATACCTACGCCTCGCATCCCAGGGGGCTCTTGGGTGCTCCTTCTGCATATCGAGCATGTACAGAAGGAGCATGTACAAAAATTTGCATGCGCATTGAGATCGGCAAATTTTTTTTCATCCTACGTCACCCAATCTTGCACCTGGGTTGGGTGATGTAGGATGGAGAACCAGGAAGAAGAGGAGAAGATGGTGGTGCCTGGAGCGCCGGTCCTGGGATGACACAGGACTCGATACAAGACACCCCCGGATAGATCGGACTGCCCTGTGGGATTGAAGGTAAGTGTATTTTTTTTAGTTTCTCTTTAAGCTATCTACAAATGGCGGTGGCAAGGGAAGGTAAATGTGTAACAAGGCATAGTTTGCTGGAGATGTAGTGTAACAAGAGTTAAGCAGGTCAGTAGAAGAACAGACTAATTACACGTAGTTTCAGGTGAGGATGGCATAGCATAAAGAGCGGGTTCAGAGCCACAGGCACATAGTAAACAGTGAGATGAGGTTAATTAGCCTCTATGCTGCACTCATCAGATGGTTCTGCATATCTATGCTGATTGCTAGAACCAAATGCTAGTAAACACCTGAACTGTGCAATTCCTGCCATCAGCAGGTGCTTCAACTATAATGTATGTTAATTACAGTATCTCTCTATGGGGTGGGGTCAGGACACTCCATTAGGCCCTGCCCAAAAAAGATATTCACTGACGCACAAAGCAAATAACAGTCCAGGTCCATAAAACATTTGTAAAGAATTTTTGTTGTAAATGGTAATGGTAAATGGTAACAAAACCAACAGATCCTTACAAAAAGCTAGGTGACTGGCCACTGGGGTTTGTACCTGGGTCCGGTAAAATATTAGGTGCCCACTGCCAAACTTTATAGACAGGCTGGGTACAATATTAGGTACAGTGCAAGTTAAGACTCTCAGATACATAATGCATGCCAGGTAAACAGTAGAAGACATGGATACTCAGTAGAAATAGAAAAGTTAGCTTATGGTTGCTGTGGACACTAATGTCGGGTGGCACACTATTATAGTGCCAACAGGATCGGGCTTGGCAGCAGGCAGAAAGCCAACAGGATCAGGCTGCCTGGACAAGACAAATTCTGATGCCACGTTAAGGTGCTGGACATCTGAAGACCAACCAGAACACAAAGAACTTTAGGTACAACACAAATGACATAAATGTTCATTAATATTAAAGACAATACAACACTACAAATGAATGACTTACAATTCCAGCTCCTGAGACGGCAGCACAGTAATGGCTATTTAGTGTGGGTAGATATGGGTGTATCACTTAACATGTCACGTCCTTGCTTATTTTACTACTCAAACACTTTGTTGAGAAATAATGTAGTTTTCTTGCAGGTGAAGGTATAGCCTAACATTGACAATTAACCTGTAAAGCAAATATAATTTGTTTAGGGCTCACATTACTATGTAGAAACATCATTGCTTGAAAAAGATAAGTACACATATTTTTTTCGTGGGTATGTGCTACCTGAGCTACAAGACAAACAGAACAGGAATTTCTGGATAAGATAATTCTTTTATATTCTTGCATCCAGTTAGATTACTGAGTTGGCCCAGGGCTAAAGATCTCCATCAATGGAGTAGGTGACAAACGTACCCATACACAGAAGTGCTGGGTATTTGTTACAGCTACTTATTTTACTAGTCCAACCCTGAGTTCAGAAATAAAATAAAAGGTATACCAGCCACTTGTGAAGGTGTGTACATGTAAGAACTAAAAATAGCAGCCCTTAAAGGTGACTCTTACAGTTACTGTATGAAATCTGCATTAGTAATTTCTACCATTACAATACACTGTAAAGAATGTTTTTTTTCTGGAACCCTAATATCTGCATTAGGCTGGTTTTAATAATGCATGTAAATATTCCTACCGCGTTTATATGTGTTTTTATGCACTTTTTTTTAGCATTTTAAAGCTTGACTTTAATACACTAGAAAAAGTTTATGCCGTGTTTTCCCGCGATTTTACTGCATTTACATTTCAAGCACTTATAAACGTGGGGAAATCAATTGATTTCTATTGAAATCAATGGGCGTGTTTACCCACGTTTTCTACTTTTTAATTTTTTAAACGATGCAATAAGCATTATAGATAATGCTCAAAAACGAGCCTCAAGGAAACGTTCTGGTGTAGATTAGCCCATTGAATATAAAACTTGGGCTTTTAAAGCCTCAGGTTAAATGCTGAGGGTAAATTATTCATGTAGACTAAGCCTTGGGCAGGATTTTCACTCTTCTCTCGACACCACACTGCAATTATTATTAATATTACACAGTATTTATTGCTAACTATTACACAGCGCTTTACAGTCTATAGTTATACACCAGCTGTCCCTTAAAGGGGCTCACAATCTAATTTCCGTACCATAGCCTTATGTTTTTAAAAGAGTCTAAGGTAAATTTTCTATGGTGTAGCCAATTAACCTAACTGCATGTCTTTTTTTTGGAATGTTGGGGAGGAAACCAGAAGACACAGGGAGAACCTGCAAACTCTTTGCAGATAGTGTCCTGACTGAGATTTGAACCTCAGATGTAGCGCTGCAAAGGCCAGAGTGTTAACCACTGAGTCACCTCTTACCTGGTAACCCTACCATAAAGCTTCTAGTACAAACATTTCCTGTTGTAAAGAACACAGCCATGTACCTGCCTGGCAATTGCATTCCTGCATACATATTTTATCACACAGGTTTTATCGCAGACTGTCCGGTGCAAGCATATATACATGAAGTGACAAAATGGCAGCATGGAGCCATTATGTAACAAAGACCAGCACAGTCCGAGAAGGTAAGTGGCAAACCCGTACCAAATTTTTTTGTAATGAAGATTTTTTTCCCAGCTCAGCAAGCTAACATGTTCCTGTCCCCTCAGCCCAGAATGGAATTGGTCTGTCTCTGCCAGCAATAGGTCTCTCTGCACTACAACTGTCTTGTGGTATTTTGAGTATAGACCTTGATCTTAAACAGGTCATCTTAAAAGCTGGTGCTGCTTGTAAACCTGCCATTGCACAGATTTCAGTCTCTGGAGCCCTTGAAGTTTGGGCAGAGTATTTATTAATATATAGTATTTATATAGCGCCATCATAATACACAGCGCTGTACAAAGTACATAGTTGTGTCACTAACTGTCCCTCAAAGGAGCTCACAAAACAACATCCCTACCGTGGTCATTTTTATACAGTCTAAGGCCAATTTTAGAGGGAAGCCAATTAACCTCACTGCATGTTTTTGGGATGTGGGAGGAAAACCACACAGACACGGGGAGAACCTGCAAACTCCATGCAGATAGTGTCCTGGTGGAGATTCAAACCTGGGATCTAGCGCTGCAAAGGCAAGAGTTCTACCTCTGAGCCACTGTGCTGCCCAGTCTACCCAGTATTGATTATTACCAGAGTATTGATTTTGTTGAATCTCCAGGCTCAGTAAACCTGAGATATCAAGTGCAATTAAACATCCAAGAGCGTTGGCCAGTTGCTTAGTGGAAACACACAATGACACTCAATGAGTCATATAGCAGCTCCTTGAAGAATATGCCTCAATAATTCCTCCTTCAAGCAGTTCTGCCAACTGCTTGTTTCCGTTAGATGTCTACTTCCCTGTTCCTCCACATTGAAACATTCAGAAGTTTCTTGCATTGGATGCATGCAGGCTATCCATGTCATCCGGAGTTTTCAAAGGTGATTTTGGAAGAAAATACCTCTCTAGGTCAAAAAGAGATTTTTATCTATTGTTACTCCATTGAGCCATAACAAATCCCTTCATTTCCATTGAAAGACATGGGTGGATGATGCATTTAGAGAAGAATCTCCTTTTTCCCATACAGACCTAGTATATCTGGGGGGCCAGAGTACAGTTTTACCATTGGTATTATTTTGGAATAAACACATTCTGCCAACCATTCTAGGAAGAATCTGGCAAGCCCGCAAGACCATGTCATTCATGGTGACTTGATACCCCAAAGACATGGGCACAAGGGTCTCAATGGCAACTATGACATAGTGGGCCTTAGCAGAGATCCTAACCCTTCCAGAAGGGGAAATGAAAGCCAGCATTCTTTGGTGATTAAACAGACAATATCTTTTCAGTTGTTGTTTTTTCCTTTCAATTAATTAGTAACAATTGCATCAGGTACCAACTGGGGACACTTTGTTTGGGGCAGATAGCTCTTGGAGATTGACCCTGCCCAATAGGAGTGACAGTCCAAAACATACTGAAACTTGAGTGGCTTGCCAAGGTCTTCAATTTTTTTCAAACTATTTTCTTTGAAAACTCCTCTGCAAATGGGCACTGCCATATCAGCTGTTTGCCCTTTTAAGGACAGTAGTCAAAAATATATGGTCTTTACTTTAGAATTCCCTCGACTGTGGGCCCGTAGTCCTTCCTCCCACTAGCGGACATGTTGCATCCTTGCCAAACCACAAACTGGGGAACTTTGTCTCAAGGTTTTCCTTGGCAGCAAGCCCTGGGGTCAGTTGAGCTGACTATGGACAGTGTTTCCCCTGACGTTTTTGGTTCACAGGTTTCTTGAAGGAGACGACTTTTTTAGCAATCATCTTCAACTGGCTTAGGTGGCTGTGCTGTGTGTTCCCTGTTCCCTGTTGCATCCAAACAAAAAAGGAGCACCTGCTGTCCTAGATCTTGAAAGAAGGCTAAGGTTCTAGATCTTGAAAGGCAAAGGTAAATGCACTTAAGGAACTATCAATGGATAGTAAAAACCCATGTGAAGTCCAAGTAAACTATTAATATTACCATCTATAAACAAGTTTTGCAATAGTTTCAAGCCTTTGCTTTCTCTATGCTAGTAGGGCTTTTATGATATTATGGGTAGCACTCTGGACACTTGGTGGGACCTTTTTTTTTTTTTTTTTGGATTTACTATCTCTTTATGATACCTGGATCAAGCTGTGTTACTACTACAAAGCTCAGTGAGATTCAGTAATTGCTCATAATGTGGTGTTATCCACTGGGGTCATCATGGTCACCTAAAACCATAAGCTTTGCCAAGGACTATTGGAGCAGTGTTCCCATAAATGCAACTTACTCTCGAACTGTTTTTAGGTGTAGGACTTGGGCTCAACACACTGAAAGGTTGGGGTGAAGATGTCTCGTTGTTCACTGGTTACTGTTGGTCAGTCAACTCCCTATTTCATTCAATTACTTAGCAATTGCTAATAGTAATTGCTGAGAAATAATTCCCCAGGAAGCTTGATCAGAAGGGGAGATATCTTGTGCTCAATTTTTGCTTGTATCAGAAGCATTCAGCTCATGGTTAAGATCTCTATAGGCCTGCCTTCGCTGAATGAATGTGTTAATGAGGTCCCCGCTATTCAATAAACAACTTTGAAAGCTGGTTTATTGCTCTCTCAGTCGCCTCCCATGGGTCTGGATTGGACTTAACTTTGCAGGGAGTATGTGGATAAGCCATTCTCCTTGTGTTCCCACTAGAAAACAAACTATGTGGATTCATAGACCATACACTAGAGCAGGGGTGTCCAAGAGTCTGGTGTCAGTGCAGGCTCCATGCAGAACATGTTCTTGGAAACTCCAGCCTTTAGGCCAAATACGGCTTAGCCGGGAGTTTGTTCCGGCCTAACGCCCTCTGGCCGATCCAGCCCAATGCCAGCCGGCAACCAGATCTGGCTTTGCTGGCCAGATCTGCCAGGGGGTGTTAGGAACTACTGGAGCCGCCAGAGCTCCTGTGCCGCCTCCTTGCTGTTGCTCCCCTATTTACTGGCTGGCGTTGATACTTCCGCCGTCGCAGTAAATAGGGAATGCTCCCTGAAGGTAAATCCCTCTCCTGCACAATGCATACGGAGGAGAGGGATTTCACTTCAGGGGCCGTTCACTGGTGGGGCGGAGCCATAAGGGCGGGAGTCAGGTCTAGTGTGCTCCCGCCCACCCCTGAAATGGCCTAGTGGCCATAAAAGTTTGCCGACCCCTGACGTAGGGGATTCCCTGTGATGACAGAGACTGCAGGCCAGTGGAAATCTGAACACGGGCCGCAATTGGCCCCTGGGCCAGACTTTGGGCATGCCTGCACTAGAGGAACAGCAGCAGGAGCAGGAGGATGCCTTGATGTTATTTGGGGCATTCAAGAAACTTAGGCCTATTACTTAATTCCCTGGAATGCAAAGGCAACAGAAAGCTGGGAAGGAGTTCATAGAGAAGCTCTGTGGTACTAAACACAGGAAGAAGGTAGTAGAATCTGGAGTTTCATGTTGTCCTCAAACACAAAGAACTCTGGTTACTCTACTGCAGGAAATTTGCAGTGTATAAGCTCTCTTAGTCTAGAATGTCTGTGCAAAGTATATCATGTTTGGGTGAACAAAGAGAGAAGAAGCAGTGGATGCCTCAGTGCCATTTGTATTAGTGCACGACATTGATTAGTGACAACACTGATTCCTAGTATAATACAAAACATTACGCACAATTCCTATTGATGACTAGGCCTAAGCTAGCACAATGTGTGCTTGAGGTACTGTCCTGCTGCAAGTAAGCCACGTAAGAATAGCTCAAGTACAACTGGGGGATTTGTCACCTAGAGATACATCAACTTATCTTCTGACAGCAGGGACTGGGTGACAAATATAACGTGAACTGTATAAATAATTGAGGTCTAGATAACTGATGATTACCAAACACCTCCTGTTTATTCAAATAAACTCTATTTTGATATCAATGCTGTTTGAATTTTTAATTATTATCTGGCCCCTCTCCCCGATCTACTGGTTGCACCTGCATGTAAACACCTGAATGATATCCCTTATGACTTATTCTAGGGAAACACATGCATTGTGTATCATAATTTGCATCCTACTCAATTGCTGCAAATTCATATTGCAGGGAGACATCCACACAATAGGCCTGATTTATTAAAGCTCTCCAAGGCTGAAGAAGATACACTTTCATCAGTGAAGCCGGGTGATCCAGCAAATCTGGAATGGATCTGGTCCAGGACTGAAAACATTTGCTAACAAATAGCAGATGAGTTGCAAGAAATCTTTTCCAGGTTTTCTGGATCACCCAGCTTCACGGATGAAAGCGTATCTTCTCCAACCTTGGAGAGCTTTAATAAATCAGGCCCATTGTGTCAAACATGGTGGGTAATAATGTTTGGATTCAGACTATCATAAAACCAAAATGTCAGGACCAGTTCAAATGAAAGGCTGAATAAAAGAATGAACTAAACAGAGACAAATTCAAGCAACTTGTTGTAAAGTCTTCCATGGCTGCTCTAGAAAATAGAGAAATTCCTCTACAGAAAGAGGTTTGCATTTTAATGTGAAAGTACTCATAAATAAATAAACACTGACAATTTACAATGATCTAAAACATGAAGCTACACTTATTTTTATAGGGGGGAGAAAAAATCAACTGTTACCTTATAAAGGATACACTGAAATAATAATAATAATAATAATAATAATATGATAAAAATATTTATAATAATAGGAAACTACTTCACTAAATACCCGGTGAATCAGTTTTCTTGCTCTATAAATACTGACCAATACATTTTCTTACTTACTAAAATTAAAAATAAACTGTTTTTAGGTTTGGAGGAGAGGGATCGCTCCTACCCCATCCACATGTGCTGTAATAAACTGTCAAAATAGCTCAGGATTCAGGTGAAGCACAGGTACTGAACTTATTTTAGGTATGTTCCTCTGGGTCTCTGCTCTTAATATATAAAGCACTTTGTTTTCTTAAAGTTTTTTTAAACTTGCCTTGTAAATGTCAATTACAATTAATATTACAATTTACAATTAAATTACAATTAATAACTTAGTGAGACTGATAGCATGCAACAGTCCATAGTCAAATTTACTTCATTGAAAGTGAAAAAAAAATAAATAAAGATAAATCTGCAGCAATAAAAGAAGCACTGGGAGAGCTAAATATAATTTTCAAAAACAAACAGAATACACCCCTTTCAAGATCTAATGTATTAATGTGCAGTTTTAATATAGCATATATCCCCCTGCTATGCTGATACCAGAAAGCATGCCCTTTTTTTGCTTTAGTTTTGAAAGGAGTTAGCCCCTAAAAAATTGTTGTCTAATGCACTGGTGCTTAATACTGAAATCCTCGGTGCCCTGGAAGGAGTCATTGGGTGCGGGCAAGAATTATTGATAGCAAGCTGTTTTTGCAGACATATCTGCAACAACTAGTGTTGGTCGAATATCTCACTATTCGATTCGACAGCTATTAGATCGAATAGGGGAATATTGTTCGGGTGATCGAACGTCGTGTACGGACACCATTAAAGTCAATAGGGGGAAAATTTGGGTTATTTTTCAGGACTGTGTAGAACTGCAAGAGCAACTGCTCCTTAGGACTGCTCCTGCAGCCCTAGCGTAACTATAGTATGTGTTCTTGGATAGAGATTCTCTTGGATAGAGAGTCCCATGGGGTCGCCGGGCACTAGAGGTTAAATGAGGACAAGTCTCCCCATTCATCACCTCTAGTGCTCTGTAATTAGCTAG
>NC_092864.1:70425828-70454687 GCF_032062135.1 Pyxicephalus adspersus | reverse complement strand
GTAATAGCCTCTTACCGCCCCTCTAGTAGTGCTAAGGCCCCTAGCTCTGCTGAGTATTTCCTCTACACCTGTTGAATTTAGTGCTTTCCTGGTCCTTACCTGTATGCAGCTGCCCTGTAGCCAAGACAGGTCCAGGTCATTATCACATCTGAGGAAGGCGACATCTTTGCTGCTGGCTGGATAGTGGACTTCTGAGAAGAAAGGCAAGCTTTATCAGCCTATAGATGGCTACTTGTCTACACACTACACTGCACATAAGCTGTGTAATATGGACCTTAAACAAAAAGTCAGCAGGAGCACTGGCTTTATTATTTTGACAACAAGAGACAGGCAATGTATCTTTTGTTAAAATATCAGTTAGCTCTACATCCTGGTGACTTTTTGTTTTAGGAGTCAGCATCCAGTTTAACCGCACATGGAAGTAATCATTCCATAAACTTGAAAAATCTCTTGTACCATACCATAGAAACATTTTAAATTAGGGACACTTCTAACTGGCAGGGTCCGTACACATAGTTTGAACCTTTGGTACGTGTAAATGCATGTGTCAACCACTAGGCGTCTCCTAGTGCCCTTTAAAGTCTCCTTTACTATATTAGTGCCCCAACCTGACTTCCTAAATTCTTAGGGACAAAAGATATATATATATTTTTTTAACTGGGCCGGTAGAACAAATGGAAGCAGAGGAATCAAGAAGGCCAACAAGTTAAACATAAAGGAAAAAAATAGTATTAGCACAAAAACTTGAACAGAGTCTGGCTTGCTACTAGCAGAAATCAGCTTAGGGCCAGGCATTTTTTTAGAAGTATAAAAAAGTATCATTTCAACATAAAGAAGTAATGCCCATAGTCTCAACTACCCTGAATATGATTAAAGGTTTTATTACCTTGTTGCAAATGATAAAGTTCAGAGGACTTCTTAGAAAATTAGACACCTCACCCTCCTCTCTGTAATCGATGTAGATCTCCCTTCCATGCCTGCGCAGGAATGTGTCGCATTGCTGGGTCCTTTTTTTTGGACCCTTTTAAAAATAATTGTACATCAAGGAAATCCTTGGGGCAGGCTGTATATGACATTGTGAGGGATAGTAACCCTGTACTACTAATATAAATGAAATGAACAGATGCCCTATATTGATACTTTGCAAACACATTTGTTTTATTGTAGCAATTTGTATTAAGATTCTATTAATGAGAACAAAAAGCACTGTATAGCTATTTATTGCTATTAGACATAATGTTATTTTATGAGCATATATTTGTCTGGCTGACCTATCAAGTCTTTTAAAAAGACAATGGGAGCTGCAGCAGTAATGAACAGGGGAAGTTTCTAAAATGCATTGGGGTCAGTTGTCATCTGTATATCTCTTCTAAGAAATAAAACCCACAATTAAGCAGCAAGCACTTGGTGCTCACATATTTTTTGAGTTTTGTTACACAATTATGTCCTTAAATTATATAAAAGGAAATATATTTTTTACAAAACAATATCACATAAAAAGTTCTGTTCGTCCTAAAACAATTTTTTTATGAATTACTTTTATGTAATGATAAAGTTATTGCCAAATAAAGAGGGCTATAAGAGAAATGTAAAATTTGCTCTGGCCCAAAGAAGGTATACAGGTGTAAGAAGTGGTAAATGACCGAGGCAAGTCCAAATTTACTAGAAACAAATTGCATGATTTGGGCTTGTAAAAAGATATACTGTAGCAAATACAAGACTGGCTAAAATCAGGATCAGTAAGGATAATAAACCAAACTGGTGCAGTTTTAGCTTTAACTGTTTTTACACTTGTGGTCAGTTTGACCTAGATTCAGCAAAGCATTTAAGATTGTGACAGTTGTACCCTTATATTGGCCTAGTAGGTGGCAGAATGAGCCTTTGTTTTTATATGTATTGAAACTAGCAATGCACACTGGCACACAAAAATCTGGCCAAATTCGTGTAAAATACATTTATGAATACAGCTGTGTGCTGCAAACAAAAGCTCCAAGATCAGATGGTCAGTAACAAGTGAATGCTCACTTCAAACACCCCAAACCTACAACATAGACTAAAAAAAAAATAAAAAATAAAAAATAAAAATCAATAAATAATAAATAGAAAATAAAAATAAATAAAAAATAAATAAAAAATCCATAAATACCACTCCTAAAATAAACATAAACACCAAAAGACATTCCCCCATTATTAAATGGAAGGGAAAAAACTGTTCTTCTAAGTCTCTTGACCATAGTTCAAATGCTGGGCAATCTGCTCATTCTCTACAAGTAATTACTGTGGTCAGAAACCTTTGTGACAAAATTTTTGCTACTCTGCAATTATTTGACTTTAGACACACTTCCTGCTTTGCCTGATTTCTTAATGTATTAGTGTAATGATTCCTCATGAGCTATCACTGTAAAATATACGTTGAAAATTCTTTTATTTTTAGTCTAAGCCACAAACAGACACAACATAACAACAAGGTATAACAGAACGTAACACATTACAGTGCAAAAGAGAACAACAGATGAATAATTAAACCCACTGGGAAACATACTACACATTAAAAGAATAGTCAAAACAATGTACATGGTACTAAAGCATAACATTAAGACAATCAACAGCAAATATGGTCTTTAAAAGGTTGCAAAAAAAATAAATAGAAAAATAAGAAAAGTGGGAGCAACCCATTGACACGAAAAGTCAGTTCCAAAAGTTTTAAAGAATAATAGTGGCTAGAGATGTCGTCTCTTCTTATGAGGAGGATAATGTAAGAAGGAGTTACCGAGGTCCTTCCATGCCCGTATTACGTTGGAGACTTCTTCCAATGCAGTAGTTGGTACATAGTATATTAGGAAGCCTTAGGAAAGTTCTCATGGACACAGTTCCTGCCAGAGGTTCAACAAATACTAGAATACAAACAGATGTGGGTGGTGAGGTGTGACAAAATCCACTACTTCTTGCCAAAAAACAGGGTAAAGGGTGTTAGTAACTTATCAGTAATTGAAAATATCTGCTTAACTTTACATTATTTCCTGACAGCAGAGTGCATAGTACCATAATAGGATATGCTACCCCAAAGCCCAAAACAGGCAGATGTCTCAAACCTCCAAGTACAAAAATTAGCAGGTCTTTGCATTTTCTTAGGGTTGTAATTCACCCTAAATGTGGTAAGTTAATATTCTGAGTTCAGTTTTGCTTTATACATCCATTACAAACTTAGTAGTAATAGTAAAGTAAAGCATGAACCGAAAACCTTGGCTGTCAGCGGGAGGGCTGGGTGTTCCTAATATCTCTCTATACTACGTAGCGTCTCACCTGAGTAGCAGGTTGGACCCGTCATTCTCTTTCTAAACAGTGGGTCTCATTGGAGCTATTGAATTTGCAAGGGCTCTCGTTGCTGGTACCATGGCTTCCTATTGCCTTGGTACCCGTAAAGCACCCCATGATAGGCCCAACATGGCGATTATGCCAAAAGCATTTTTCCAACAAGGCAATTTCCCCCTCTTCATCTCTGATGTCCTCATACTGGGCAATTTATCTTCTGTATCTAGTATGAGAGACTCTTATTTCTTCCTCACTCAGGCTAACGTGTAAAGCATCCCAATTCACTCACCAGTGTACATGGCTGTTGATTTCTAAATTGGCCTCCTTGGGGGCACCAACATTTTTTGGGTACATAGGGAGTCCATCAATTATCACCTTTCCTTTGCACCCTACCCCTAAGTAATGGCCATACATTGACCCATTTTGAATCCGTCTGCTCAGGACAAGGATATATGTTTTACTTTAAACTTATAATGATGAGGAGTTGGAGATGTCCCTCATACCTCCTTAAAAACAGAAGATTATCTGGCTGACCAGTAAGCAGCAGGTATCAAGCTCAGTTATAAAATTTTATCCAGAAGGTATGGAACTAGTATTTCCAGATGTTTCTGTCCTCTGTTGGAGATGTCATGAGCAAGAAGGTTCCATGCTCCATATCTTTTGGACCACCCTTTGACTGTTCCGGCGAGAGAGAACACACAGAAACTCAATGACTGAAAACCATGATGTCCCCGCACCCTATCTTTTATAGAATAGCTTCCTGCCCCTCAAATTTTATAAGGCCTCCGTGTTAAGGCATTTAAAAGCTGCAGTTTGGGCAGGTATACCACTAAACTGGAAATATCCCAGGTTCCACTCAGTGACCCTATGGGTATGTAAAGTGAACGAGAATATGCTCATGGAAGACCTCACTGCTAGGTTACATGACACGACTGTGATGTTTGAGGTCACCTGGTTTTATTAGTAATTATTCCTGGACTAACCTGAAAATAGGAACTGTCCACATGACTTATTTCGTCCTTGTGTTTTATTTTACATTATGTGCTCTGTATACATTTTTTATGTCTACATTTGGCTTATTTAATGGAAATGCACCACTCCTTCTTCCATGTACTATTGTGACTAATTTTTCTTCAAAGGTAATGCCTGTTCTGACTTAGCTATCCTGACCTGACCCTTCATGCTTAGTTGTCTGTTACTTGAAAAACATGTTTAACTAAAGAAAGTTAAAAACAAATAAAGTATATAATAATAATAATATATATTATAATAATATTATAATATTAATATAGTTTTATCTTGCTTTGCTGCTCCAACAGGCATGTAGTCACCATAATATCTGTTGGCTTGGATCTTGAGACATTATTAATAATATTATATATTATTAATTATATATAATTATATAATATTATATATTATAAATATATGGATATTTGTAGGTCATTGTATTAAATAGAATCGGTTGTCTTTTTTCTGTAGGAAAACCAAACAGATGAAGATCATTTTCTGGAAAGTCCCGCAACTTCTCCATAGGTGCTACTCTTCTTCTTCTTCTGAATTAACTTTTCATTTTCATGCCTGAGACAGTAAAATAATTTGAAGAGCTCTGCATGTTTTCATGCTTTTCTGTTATTCACAGTTCAAGGTTGTAGGGGGTGATCTCAGGAAGTAATCCTAAACCTAAAATAACCTCACAATGAAAATCCCTACTTTGCTTTTGAAATATTACATTGACTTTTTTTCCACCATTAAAATTATCTGATCCCATAAAATTACTTGTTCAAGGACTGTAATAAAATATTACAAAGAAAAGAGGAAAATGTTTATTTAAAGCTGACCTAAACTAAACTTTTTACTATACAAATAGGGGCAGACAACCCTTTTTTTATAGGAGTAAAAATTAACTTCTTTTTGGGGGGGGAGGTTTAAACCCCTTTATTTAAAAAAAATAAAGAACGGGTAAAGCCCCGTTGTGATCAAGACCGAATGTGAGAGCAGAGCCTCCTGGCATACATACGTCATGCATCTCAGGAGGCTTCTAGTTGCTCAATCTGTGCATGCCCCATCTCAGGCATGCGTTATCCAGATCTTCCCCTATTGCTTACTAACAGAACTGTCCTCTCTGTCCTCCTATTAATACATTTTTCTACCCACCATATTTTGCTCCCTGGAAGGTAAGAAATTTGGAAGGTTTGGGGTAAATGTTGGGTAGGTTAGGCACCAGGCTGGAGGGTAGGGTTAGGCAATTGGAAAGAGGGGGGAGAGGTTAGCCATCAAGAAGGTGGGTTTGGGGTAGAATCTATGAGAATTTAGCACTAGTTTTGCTGTTTTAAAAGCAAAATAATTTTTCCGAAATCTATAGATTCTTAGGACACTTGCAGTGTATTTTAGGAGTAGGAAAATTAATTGATAATTTATTTTTGTGAACGAATGTACTTTGTAATGTGATCCTTTAATAGTCTGGTTGGTTTTGCATAACTTAATGTTATCCTCAATTCCTTTTATCTGTATGCTACTGAGATTGGGAATATGCTTTTATACTTTCTTCAGGGGATGCATTGAGAATGTTATATAACTGTACAGAAAAGCAATACAAAAACAAGGCATACATTCTATAATATTGCTTTACTGAACAGGTATTTAAAGTTCTCAGTGCATCCCCTGAGGAAGCCTATTGGCGAAATGTGTCGGAATTGTGACATGATTCAACTGGGAACCACCTATCTAAATTGAATGTAATGTGCTGATATGCAAAATAAATTAGTTCCGTTTTCTTTACTGCCTTTTATGTGACATTGAAATGCACATTAAAAATTGTCGATAAACCCCAGCTTTTCTGTCTTCTTCAATAAAACAAAACAGTGCCATAAGGGCCAGTAGAAAGAACCATAATGTGTGGTTATAAAACACTTCAAGATTCATGTTCCTAAATTTTGACATTAGGTGATAGGTTCACTTTAAATTTGTTTTACAAATTTGGCATATCTGCCAAATTGCGACATATATGTGTAGATTTACTTCTGGCAAATGATGTCCATTTACCTGGCCCTGATTTTATTACAATGCCTAAGGAGGATAGAACAGCATATAATTGTCTAGCAGCATGACCTAGTAGCCAAAAAAGTTTGCTGATCCCTGGCATAATTAATACATATATCTATCACAATGAAAAACATTTCTTCAAACCATTGTGTTGCAGTAAAAAGTTAATGCACACTATATACATTAGCTCACAGCAGTGTCATTCATTTTGAATAGCACCTCAACACACTAAAGCTTTTTTCAGACTGGCAGTGAGGTTGTGGTGCAGTTACTGCTTCCTCATGCCAGTGAACTACTGCCTAGGAGGAGACGCTTTATGTAGCATCTACCAATGGCAAACCATCAAAGAATGAACGGGGCCGGCGGTAAGTTGGTTCAGTACTACCTGCAAATCTGCAATGGCTGGTTAAGGCTATGTACACATCTTTGATTTTTGTAGTTTCACAATTCTTGCTAACGACAAAAGACTGAAAGATGCATGAATGAGCGTTGTACAAACAGCGCCGTTCTTCTCTATGGAGAGGGCAGGGCAGGGCAGCACCCCCGTGCGCTCTTTCCCCTTCACTTGTATTATGGTTGTTTGTTGTTCGTGGATCTGCCAGGACAGGTCCATGAATGAAGTCGTATGAGCCCTGTACACATGCCAGATTCTTGTGTGTACCTTGGCTAAGGATCTTCACTGCAGTGGAAGCCACACAGGATCACCTGATCACGCTGCAGGACTGAACCTGCCCCAAGGGGAGGCACCTCTAACGCCGTGCAGAGCAGCACATTGTATGGGAACCCGTACAGTACCTTGTAGTGCACTGTAGCACAAAAATGCTGCCTGGTACTATGTGACACAAAATACAATAATACAACAACTCAGAAAAGTAAGAATGTGCCCTAAAGGAAACATGCTACAGAAAAAACTGCCACCACATTAGCATTCTTGCTTACGTGATCTCAGTATGTTGAGTCATTTATTTAGAAAATATTTGCCTCCAATTAAGCCTGAGGAAATCAGCACTTCTGATTCGTATTTGTGCTCAGAGTTAGTGAATAAGAGTATTGAAGCTGATGGATTAACATAATACCAAGGTAACTTAAAGCGGAGCTAAACTCAACACTTTTACTTTACATGGGAGGGTAGACAACACTTTTATGTAGGGTAATTTTTTTTTTTTTTAAGTGCAACACCTTTTTTTTTTTTTTAAAAAGGTGCAGCACCATCCTTAATCACCTAGATTCGAGAATGAGTGGGAGCGCAGAGCCAGAACATGAAAAAGGTATCCCGGGAGTGCTCGAGCAAGCTGTGCATGCCCGAGCACCTGGGTTGGGTGACATAGGATGAAGAAGGGGAAAAGATGGCAGCGCCCCGAGCGCTGGCTCCAGGAGGACGCTGGACCAGATGTAAGACACCCACGGATGGATCGGACTGCCCTGCGGGATTGAGGGAAAGTGTATTTTTTTCTTTTGAGTTTAGTTCCTCTTTAAGTCTTGATAGCTGCAGTGATCAAGACAATGAGAGAGCAGAGCATCCCGGGAAATACCTACGTCACGCATCCCGGGATGCTCTTGATGCTACTTCTGCGCATGCTCGATCTCAGGCATGCGCAGAAGGGGAATTTTTCCATCAAGAGGAAAGAGATGCTGATCTCATGCATGCGCAGCGGGATCAGCTTTCTTTTTTTCCCTCTTTACAGCAGCTACATCGATCTCGCATCTGTGCAGTGCAAGATTGGGTGAAGTAGCAAGAGACCAAAAGAGAAGACAGAAGATGGCGGTGCACAGCACTTCCTTTGCGGCGAAACGAACAGGAACCCCAGGATGACGTGGGACCGGATAGTAAGAAGGACCAGCCCCATCGAGTGACCTGCGGGATTAAAGGTAAGTGTAATTTTTATTTTTATTTAAGTTCCGCTTTAAAGAAAAAAAAAAAAACACTTACGTTCAATCTCGCAGGGCAGTCCAGTCCATCTGGGGGCCACTGCCATCTTCTCCTCTTCTTCCTAGTTCTTCATGCTACGTCACAGGACCCAGGCGCGAGATCGAGTGAAGTAGGATGGAACAAAACTTTTTTTCTCTTTGCGTGAAAAGGCTCCTTCTGCACATGTCTGAGATACTTGGACATCCGTAGACGTAGCACCCAAACGCCTCCCATGATGTAGGTATCCCGGGAGGCTCTGCGCTCCATTCATTCTCGATCACCTAAGCGATAGAGAATTAGGGGGCGGTGCTGCACCCTTTATTTAAAAAAATGGGTGTTGCACTTAAAAAAAACAAACAACAGAATATTTACCTTACATAAAAGTTGACTTACCTTTTATGTAAAGTGAAATTTCTGAGTTTAGGTACGCTTTAAGACTGGGGATAACTCCCCCACCAACTAGATTGTAAGCTCTTCGGGGCAGGGTCCTCTCCTCCTCCTGTATCACTGTCTGTATTAGTCTGTCAATTGCAACCCCTATTTAATGTACTGTGCTAATGTAATGTACTGCGCTGCATAATATGTTGGCGCTATATAAATCCTGTTTAATAATAATAATAATAATAATAATCAGGGCTCCTGATTCATATTATTGCTCAGAATTAGTGACTAAAAGTAATGAAGCTGCTGGATTATCATAATATTAAGGTAATTTATTCTAGAATTCAGAATGTGCAGCCTGATGCTTGCTCTTTTAATAATAATCTGTTAGTTCTATTCTATGACTGAGCAGCTTCCACAGGGCAGAGATGTGTAGCTGACACTGCCCATGCTCAGTCGAAGTGTCATGACGTCAGAGGGGGTGGGGGAAGCCCGGGCGGACAGTTTTCTTGGTAGAAGTTCGAAGTTGAATCCGGTTTGTTGGCGGCTGCTGAGTGTTCTGCGATTCTCCCATCCCCAGCTAAAGGTAAGCAAGCTAACAGCTTTCCTTATTCCTATCAGTAACATGCTCACTGACCTCTTCTTGTAAAAATATAGCCCAATGAGCATTCAGTCATTTCATTACCTGTGTTTACCTGTCCTACCCAGAATCCTTAGCGTCTGCTCATCATTTGTCTATGGACCTGGTATTGTCATCACTAAATATTAATGCAACATGGAAGTATGTTTGTAAAGGTGATTTATGTGTGCTGTAAATGTATGACATATCTGTATCCAGGCTCATCTAATTGTTGGATAATTAATAATATATATCCCTTAGATTGTAAGCTCTTCTGGCCAGAGACCTCTCCTCCTCCTGTGTCTGTATCTTTCTGTTTAATGTTACACGCTAATTGAATCCTGATAATAATAGTAATATATTGGTCATGTACAGGTGCTGTCTGTGGTTCCCTGGTAGGGATAGGTTTTATTTTGGTTGCTAGGTGCTGGAATATCTGATTGGATAAAGGTTTTGTACCTGTCTAGTGATCAGGGGGTGACATACAGGTATGATTTGGCCCCCTATAGCTTACACCTGCTTATAATAATTGTGGCTGTTAGTGATCGCTGTAGTCCTGTGCAGGCTGGGAGACGATGGAGGCATCCTGCAATGTTCACCTCCATATGAGAGAGAATTATTGTTTATTAATTAAAGCGGAACTAAACTAAAAATAAAAAAGTACACTTACCTTTAATCCTGCGGATGGTGCTGATCTTTCCCACAATCCGGTCCAGCGTCGTTCCTCTTGTCCCGGCACAAAGGAAATGCTGGGCGTCATTATGTTCTATCTTCTGTCGTCATTTTGCTCAGACTCCTGATCTCAGACTGCGCAGGTGTGATATCAGATGATAAAGCCGATGTGAAGGGAAAAAAAAAAGAGAGAGCTGATCTCACTGCACATTATTATTATTATTATTATTAAACAGGATTTATATAGCGCCAACATATTACGCAGCGCTTTTCCCCTTGGTGGAAAAATGCCCCTTGTGCGCATACCTGAAATCAGGGCAAGTGCAGGAGCAGCCAGAGCCTCGGGGAGATGGGGGGAGATATCCCGATATCCCTATAAGCTTAGCACTCCCATCAAATTTTTTTTTTCAAAAAAGGGTTTCAGCCTTCTAATTCTGAGTGAATGTGAGTGCAGAGCTCCCCGGGATACCTACGTCACACATCTTGGGAGGCTCCTCTCAGGTATGCCTAGATGGAGCCTTTTCGTCAAAAGGAAAAAAAAAATTGCCATCCCACGCATACAGTGAGATTAGCAACTTTTTTTCCAAACTACGTCACCCGATCTCGCGCCTGTTTTGGGTGACATAGGAAGAAGGACCGGGAAGAACAGAGAGAAGATGGTGGTGCTTGGTGCGCTGGCCCGAAGACAGATACCGGGATGACGTGGTACCCAATGGAAGAATCCTCCGGACAGATCAACAGATCTGCAGGATTGAAGGTAAGTGGATATTTATTTGTTTTGAGTTTACTTCCTCTTTAAATCTTGATCGCCACGGCACTTTTTTTTTTTAAACTGTACACTTCTATGTAAAGCGAAAATGTTTAGGTCCGCTTTAAGAAAGAAGGATTACTGAGGGGAAAGCTGAGCCAGATCACAAAACGTTTATCCTGGGTGATGAAAATTTAGTTTGTGTTTGTAGTTGACATTTTGTAAGTTTGGGGCAAAACTGTTTTGCTGTGTTTTATGTTTAGATGGAATGAAGACCTTTAGAATGGACATTTGAAAAACAGTGATCATTTAGGTCCTCATTTTATCACCGGTGTCATTGTCTTCACCTCGTCCTCTTGTGGGTTCCAAATCTTCGGCCACCTTGATTGGCCAGGCCAGAATGACATAATTCCTGCACGGTAGTTCATTCATTGCTGGCAGTCAGTGGTGATAACGGGATACCTGGCATAATACTCAGTGTACTTTATAATGAAGATTTCCAAAAGGTAGGAAAGTTTATATCATTACAGAAAGGACATTGTCTGTCTTTCTCTTTTCATCACCTTGATGATCCATTTGTGTGAAAATGTAGTATCAGTACAGGTGCAGCACAACACGGTCATGCTGGATCAGTAAACATCCGTATGCTAACAGCTGGCATTGTTCTCCCCATAGTCGGTGCCTTCTACTTATTCTCTGAATTCACCATAAAATGGAACGGCCCGTCTGTACAACAGTTATTTGCTAAAATCATGCCGGAAGCAAACAAGGCCTTTTCTGATGGAGCAGCAGGATTATTACTTTATTAAGTCTTTATCAGTTTTACGTTTGTGTTGTTTGCCTACAACTTTACTGAGTGCAAAGGACGCCATAGATATGGACGTTCCAAAGTTTACATTATCGCCATTGAACTTTTTTCTTTGCCAAATAGTTACACAGACTGTCACAGCGTGAGCACAAAGCAGGCCGCAGACATGCTTCTTTGAATATATACAATCCAAGGCCTGAACTAACATACTATAAATATCAATATATATATATATATATATATTTATTTATTTACTGGTTTCCAACAAAAATGCACTGCTCCTTCTGGTATCCAACACAATTATCTACATTTTCTGCCTTTTGTACTGCCAGATTTCATACAACGTTCTCCGATAGAACCCTCCCCTCCGTTCTCCTCTGCACTGATTTTTTTGGCTGCTCCTTACTGTTTAAACTTTACACTCTGGCAGATTTATCTTTAGTGCAGTTACATTATACCAGCGTTATGGATTCACTTTTGAGGCCAGTGGGCACCAGTGAAACAAAAGTGAAATTGTGAAACTGAAGATATGTGAATGCTTTGAATAAACCTAAAAATCCTAAAATCAACTGAGTGCAGAGAAAGGCAACTAAACTAATAAAAGGAATGGAGGAGCTCAGCTATGAGGAGAGATTAGCTGAACTGAATCTATTCTCCCTTGAGAAGAGACGTATAAGGGGGGATATGATCACCCTGTATAAATATATAAATGGTCCATATGGTGAACTTGCTTCACCATTAATAATTTTAAAGCAGAACTAAACTAAAAAAAAAATCACACCTTTAATCCTGCAGATCCGTCAATCCATCAGGATTCTTCAGGTCGGTTCCCAGTATCCTTCTTCAGCCGGAAGTGCTGGGTGCCACCATCGTCTTCAGGTCTCACTACGCATGTGTGAGTTCGGCATTCTTTTTTTCCCGTTAAAGAAAAGGCTGCATCTGAGCATGCCTGAAAGCGGGGATGCGCACAAGGAGCAGCCAGAGTATCCCGGGAAGCTCTGATCCCCCATTCAGTCTTGGTCACCGTGGGGATCACTGGCGGGGTCATTTGTTTCATTCCCAGCAGTCTCTTTGCTGCTGTTTACCATCTTCTACAGTAATTTAACCAGCTCAATTAGTTGAATTACATTTTTCTTTCACTTCATGCAGTGTTTTTTATGCCAGCTTATAAATCACCAGTGTTAGTAAGAATTTCTTTTGAGAACTTGTAATCCTTTGTGGTGAAAGCGTCACTTAAAAAAGCAAAAAAAAAAAAAAAAGGCATAGACCTAAACACTTTCCTGGAAAACCTTTAGGCAGTTTTCCTTATTGCTTGTTAATTTGTTTTCACCTTGCATCAAATTAAAAATATAATTGTCTATGCACATGCTTAAACTACTGTTTATGATTCTGAGACATTCAGTTTGTATTGGCTAGATATGTACAGGCGTATCCTGTGTTGGTATTGTTAGAAGCCATAAAAGATTTATTGCGTCTTAACTGCCTAAGAAGTGATTAGTGGTTACTAGAAAAAACATGTTGGTGCATGAGTAGTGTATATATATAACTAAGACCAATGTTAATAAATGTCTGTGTGTTCTTGAGCAAGGGTTTCTGTGATCTTACTAATTCTTCTAGAAATCATGGCTCAATGTCATTTCAACCTTTTTATAAAAATGTCAGCCCCCTTCTAAATTAAGGTAATGTCACCTCAAATTATTTTGTTTGATGTATGGAAATAATATATTTGTTGGGTTTTCAATGCTGCCAGGACCTTTTTGGGGAGATTTATGTTCACACGAGTGCAGATGGTAACTGTCTGTTTACAACATAAATATTTTAGCTGGATTCCTTCCTTGGGCTTGTTTTATCGATATCATTTCATAGAGTAATTTTCAGAGAGTTTCATCAGCTTCTTAATATTTCTTTGCTTGAAAATTTTTGTGACTTACAGTGCAAGTCAAGATTTATATTATTTTCAGATTGGATAGTTGGAAATGTGTGAGTCCTGGGTGAAAGAAGTAGCTAAGAACTAATCTTGTTCTCCAGTCCTTCTACACATATTACTCTTGCCTTTTTGTTTTACTAAACTTTGAGTTAAGTTACTACAATCATTCTGATTCTTGTTTCTGGGCTGCTGTGATGATTGTTGCTGATGTAACACCACCACAATTTGGTAGTAAGGGATAGTAAAGCTAGGTACACACTTCCAATAATTATCGTTAGAAAACAAAAGATTACGACTGATCAACAATTATGCTTGATTATATTTGAATGATCGTATCGTGCACAATTCTGTACATGCTGTAACAATACGATCGTTCAAATATAATCCCCCAGTAGTGAACACATGCTAGATACAATCGAATGAACGATGCAGGGAGTGACATGTAAAGGAGAGTACTGCAGAAACATGCACAATCACTGAACGACCGTACACACAATAGATAGCGAACGATTATCGGCCAAGCTGATCCGACATTATGGGCGTTCATTTCCATCCACAATCCTCGTTCGTCGGTGCCCTTGGTCACCTTGTTTTGAACGATTTGTGGCCAATCGGTCGTCTTCTGTTTCCAGCAATAATAATTGGAAGTGTGTACGCAGCTATTGGGAATATAGATTTTCTCTAGGGTAAGGGTGCCCATCCTACGGCTCATGGGGCGCTCGCATCTCCTGAGTTCCTCCATGAGATTGTGCTGCCAGGAAAGGGAGAAAGTGTGTGTCTCCTACACTGATTGTCATTGAAATGTGATTTTTTCAGTGTACACAAGGGACACTGAGAGCTGTTACTAAACCTAAACATAACAAGTTGCCAGATACAGGGTGACAAGCATAAAATCCCAATAGGAATCAGGGATATTTTCATATAAGGAGGTTATTTCCAGACCAGGTTCCCCAAATTAGGGACCCCCAGGGGCCACTTTTATGGCAATGAACATTAGGGTACTGTCAATTCGCTCTGTGCTGTGGTGCCCCAAATATATACTTCCCCCGTTCATAAAACTTCAAGACTGCTTTCAGACTGGTGGTGAGGTTGTGGTGCGGTTACCCTTTCCTCATGCCATAGAACCTTTGCTTAGGGTGAGACGCTCAGTACTGCTCACTGCTGTCTGCAGACACTGCGGTGGGGGATTGAACGGCTGGCGGGGTTCCTGTTACACAAAGCTGACGACTTACCATCTGTAACCCTTAATTTCTCTGGTACAGAGGGATTTTGGCCAGTAAAAAATCCTTTTGCCCCCCCCCCCCCCCCCAATAAAATGTTATACCCATCATATAATGTTACCCTGTCACACATACCTATCATCTTACCCTCTATTGAACCCCAATTTCTCTGTAAGAAAAGGGAAATATGAATAATTCCCTGAATCATGTGGCCAACTCCTCCAATATTTCATTACTACCGCACCAACTCAAGATATGAAAAACTATACCTGTCATACCCTGCCACCTTTCACACATAGCTGGCCACTTACCTTCTGTGAACCCTAATTTCCCAGGAACGAGGGGATGTAGGGACCTGAAGATGAAGTAGTAAGAACATGTACCCCTTGCCTATCTGTCACATGAATTGCTTTTCTCTGTAAGTTATTCATTGAAGAGATTTTGGGGTAGAAAGAATGTTAGTAGCGTCCTATAACTGACAGGACGCATTGTATGGTGTAGTGCAGAAATTCTTGATTTGTCATTTCTTTTCACTAATATTTGGTGAATGTACGTTACGGTAACAAGAAACATTTTAATTTTAAACAAACATCTTTATTGTTTATTTGCATTGTGGCCCACAAGATTTATCTCAACGTCATTAGTGGCCCGCAGATAAAGAAAAGGTTGAGTAAGATATCTAGACTAAAAAAAGTAAAAATATACAGTGTTTCCCTGAAAATAAGACCTACCCTGAAAGTAAGCCCTAATATGCTAATCATGCAAGAGTGAAATATAAGCCCTCCCCCGAAAGTAAACCTTCTTCGGAGGGTGCGGTCACGTGGTACACGGAGGAATACCAAGAGGAAGGAGAGAGCAGAGAGAGAGAGCAGGAGATTTTCAAAGCACTGGAGCAATGGGTTAAAGAAATTGCAGAGTTGAATAATTTACGGTACTCTGGTGTGACATTACAACAAATTGGAGGTTGGTGGATTCTCTTTTCAAAGGGTCCTTGCTAGTATTTCATTCATTAGCAGCAATGCATATTTATTAATTTTTTTTTTCTTTTACTTTGTATTATATTTTTATTGGTTACTGTTTGTGGTCAACAAGGCTTTGGAAGTTTTGTTTCTGTGTCTGCATGTTACTCTGAGTCATATGGTAATTGTCAGCACATTTTCTTGTTATGTTGTACTTGTTTGCTTATGAAGCTGTGTTTTTCAATAATCATTTTTGTCCATTCTTATTCTTGACTTCTTGTATATAATATGTGATTTTGACAGGTCACAGGTAACACAGAGGTATCTTTCTATAGCATTGTAATATTGGTTACAGGTTTTGGTAAATACAGATTTTTGTACTTCAATAAATATAGATTTTTGGTACATGAGAAAAATAAGACATCCCTTAAAAATAAGCCTTAATGCGCTTTTCAGATGTAAAAAAATATAAGACCCTGTCTTACTTTTCGGAAACATAGTAGTGTGTGAAAAAAGTTAACACAACTACATTACCTTTTTTTTAAATGTAACATATACTTGTATCATTAACAAGACAATATTTTGATCAAACATGATCACAGATAGCAGAACATCTTCAGGCTGAACTGATGCACTTTATTTAATGGTATTTAGTCAGTGTCACAATATGTGAAATGTTTAGGAAGGATGTTTTTTATTTGTAAGCTTTAGCAGAAGAAAAAACAAATCTGCAACAACTATCACCTCTATACACTGTAACTGCAGTTTATTATTGTACCCCCCCCCCCCCTTCCTCCACAACTGGAACATTGCACAGTAAGTAAATATTTTGATGATGTGCTTCCTGTAGTCTTCTATGAGGATTTTCATTAGTGGCCAATCATTGTCTATAATTTATTGAGCTAACTTTCATGAATAAATGCCATTTATTTACTTTGGAATGGACCTATTCATTTAAAACTCTTTATTGAATAAGGTCATTGTGGTAATTTTCCCAGGATTTAAATAATTTTAACTTTGGGAAAGCAAACTGCATTATAATTCATTATATTTAGTTAGCAAGCAAATAGGCAGTAAGCATAAAAGACCCAGTCATATGCACTTATAATTATTTTACCAAATTCCATTTTTTTCCCTAAATTTCACTTTTAGAAAGCTTGACATTCCCAAGCAAAAGGAAATTTCCACCCAACTCTTCCTCCTCCACCCTAAACTTCCTGTCTCTGAAACTGTCCAGTTTGCATTGCACTTTTATAGAACTGGAGTGTCCCAACGATGACTGCTGCCTTCTCTGGAAAAATCTAGCCTCCCCTTTTCCTAACAAGATTGACAATCAATGGTATTTTACTGGCTAAAAACAAAGCTGGCCAAGGGACAATGCGGCTTCACAATACCTTCAATATAAAAAGTTTTGTCACCCTATTAAATGAAAATGAATAACAAATCTACGGGGAGAATCAAAAAGTAATAAACTATCCTATAGGGGGAACAAACAGACTGCTGTATTACATTATGTTTCTGAGCCTGATATTGATTGTTACCAAATAGCATGTGTATTGAAGGGACCATTACAAGCAAGTCTAGTCACAGATAATTGAATGATGACCGAACTAGGCTTGCTTGGTTTTCCAGGAGCCAACTATTGTCACTAAATGCCTCCTGGCTAGCACAGAAATTAAGCCCAACTCTATGAAATCTGACATATTGGCCAAAGTAAATTTGTATCTTCCTCCCTCTTTGTGTTTGAAAGTTTAGTCCATGTACAACATATATATACCTGATTGTTATATGTATTTTCGTGTAAGGTTATAGGTTGCATGTTGGATATCAAACATTGCAGTACATGTAGGTCACGATAGGAATCCTTAAATATTTTAATATCTCAACCTACGGTCCTGATAAAGAAAGTACACCCTCTTTCAAAAGTTTTAAATATCAAAACAATAAACCTGCAAAGGGACCAGATTTTTAAAGTTTTTTTAAATGTAGCCTCAGGTGTAAAACACCACACAATGGATTCTACCATGTCATTATTTATTTACCAAAATAGAAGCCAAAATGTAGAGGCCATGTGTGAAAGTAAACCCCATGATTAAAACATTTGTAGTGTTTTGAATATTTTCCACTTGTGAAGAATTTTTTTTTTTCACTGCAGAATGATGGAATTTAAGTTGTTGGCCTTTGCAGAATACTGGGCAGCAAGAATTGCCTATCTAAGAGCATTGCTTTCTCCTAGGCATTGGGCCTGATTTATTAAAGCTCTCCAAGGCTAGAGAGGATACACTTTCATCAGTAAAGCTGGGTAATCCAGCAAACCTGCAATAGAATATAGGTGGTCCCACTTGGTAATGATCACTTAATCAAATAGATTTAACCTCCCTAGCGGTTCATTTCCGGTTTTATATGTCTAAAAGCCGTACATTGTTTTTCATGAAAATTTATTTTACAGTATAATATAAATAGTATGAATATAATAAAGTTTGAAACACAAAATCATTTAAAATTGAATAAATTAAAAAATCTATATATTAAAAAAAAATAAAAAATTTTATTAAAAAAAAAAACATATTATACTCATAGTATTATACATACTGTAACATAAATGTTCTAGAAAACAATGTACTGCTTTTACACATAAAAATCCAAATAAATTTTGAATTTCCCGCCCCGCCCCGGCCGGGACGTACACACGCACCGACGTCACCGGGAACTCCCCCAGTGACTCATCGGAGCAGAAGCAGGAAGAAGTAAGAAGACAGAGATCGCGGCGCTGGACGGCGCGGGACTGCGGCGGATCAGGTAAGCGCTCTATTTACTAACCTTCCCTAGGTGTTCCAACCCCGAGAGTGGCTCGGGGTTAGCACTTGTAGCAGCGTTTTTCTACCCTGAGTCACACTCGGGGTTACCGCTAGGGAGGTTAATAAGCAGCACCTAGCAGCTACTTACAGTTAGGTCCGTAATTATTTGGACAGAGCCAACTTTTTTCTAACTTTGGTTTGTACATTACCACAATTAATTTTAAATGAAACAACTCAGATGCAGTTTAACTGCAGACTTTCAGCTTTAATTCAGTCGGTTCAACAAAAAGATTTCATAAAAATATGAGGAACTAAAGCCTTTTCTTTACACAATCACTTCATTTCAGAGGCTCAAAAGTAACTGGACAAATTAAAAATCTGGAAAAAAAAGTTCATTTCCAATACTTGGTTGAAACCCTTTGCTGGCAATGACAGCCTGTAGTCTTGAACTAATGGACATCACCAGATGCCGGGTTTCCTCCTTTTTAATGCTCTTCCAGGCCTTTACTGCAGCGACTTTCAGTTTGTTTGTTTGTGAAATGCATGCTCATATGGGTTCAGATGAGGTCTTATTTCCTTTAGAAGGGATTAGGATGTACATCATTTTTTCTCTCGCTGTTTTTGCAAATCTGTAGTTTGACTAAACAAATGTAGTGAGGGAAGGGATGGAAGTTTGTATTCCAGGAGTCCAATAAATCGGTTTCATTGGTTCTCTTGAACAAATTGGCTCTGCTATGCAGGATACAAACATGACAATGCTTTTGCAAATGACCAGCTTTACAGGGGAGCTTTTTCTTGCCTTAAAATAGGTAACAAGGCCTCAGTTAATTATTTTTTCTTTCACACTGCACATTAGTTTACTAATTTAATGACTCCCCCCCGCCCCAATAATATTAAATTACAGATAGTTACAGTCTGCTGAAATATTTTATATCTGTCTGGATGCATGGTTTAAGATTTTTAAATACTAAAAACATTTTGATCTTCCAATTAGGTATGACACTCCATAAAAATCCTTGCCAGCATTGTCAATAGGAGATAGGACCAAGGATATGTCATACTCCAAACTCTTCCCTTTTAGTTGATTTACATAGTGATGAGGGAGTGTAGCTTCTACAGATACTGGCAATAAAATAAACCTGTTTTTTTTACTTTAAATAGAAAATCTGGTCACAACATTAAGTGAATCGCCACATTGGCAAAGATGACAACAAGGAAGGCCAGGCTTATTGTTAGGGCATGGATGTAAATAAATAACTTTAAACAAACTAAATAACTTTAAACAAATAAATAACTTTAAACAAAAATAAATTACAGTTGTGAAATACTGTTTATCTGTGGAATGCCCAACTTTAGATAAAGTTCCTTAAAGCTAGGTACTTGCAATAATTATAGTTAGAAAATGAACGACTTACGATTATGCACGATTATTTTGAACGATCCTATTGTGCACAATTCTGTACATGCTGTAACAATACGATCGTTCAAATATAATCCACTAATGTACACACGCTAGATACGATTGTTTGAACGATGCAGGAAGTGACATGTAAAGGAGAAAGTGTAATGCAGAACCATCCACCATCACTGAACGACCGTACACACAACAGATAGTGAACAATCATCGCCCAATCAAATCCGCCGTGATGGTAGTTCATTTCCAGCCACAGTCCTCGTTCATCGGCGTCGTTGTGCACTTTTTTGTTAACGATTATCGGACAAAACGGTCATTAGTCGTTCGTTTCCAACGATAAGTATTGTACCTGTGTGTACGCAGCTTTAGTGACATATAGTGGATATAAAAAGTGTACTGTGGTAAACCCCTATTAAAATGCCAGGTTTTTGTGATGTAAAAAAATTGAACAATAAGTCATTTCAAAATTGATTCCATCTTTATTGTGACCTATGACCTGTAGAATTCATTTGTACAAATATGCTAGAAGAAAAAAATATTAGAATATGTAGGATAAGCTGGTTGCAGACCTACCGGTAAATGAACTTTTTGTTGTAATACCTTATTTATATACCCTAATTACAGAATTCCGTCTTCTTGGATAGCAATCTGTCAGCATAGCAATCTTGACTTGGTAATATTTGCCCACTCTATCTTGCAAAAGATTTCCAAATCTGTCAGATTGTGAGGGCATCTTTTGTGCACAGCCTTTTGAAGGTCACCACACAGATTTTCTATTGGATTTGGATTTGGGTCTGGGCTTTGGCTGAGCCATTCCAAAACTTTAATCTTCTCGTGGTGAAGCCATTCTTTTCTTGATTTGGATATATGCTTGGGGTCATTGTCGTGTTAAAAGCTGAAATTCCCCCTCAGCTTTCTAGCAAATGCCTTAAGGTTTTGGGCCAAAAGTGACTAGTATTTTGAACTGTTCATAATTCCCTCCACCGTGACTAAAGCCCCCAGTTGAAGAAAAGCAACCCCAAAGCATGATATCGCAACCACTATGCTTTCCAGTGGCAATGCTGTTCTTTTGATAATGCAAAGTATTTTTTGGACCAAACATACCTTTAATACATTTTTTTGGTGAGCAGTTTTATGTTTTTAAAAAGCTTTTATTTTGCAACTCTTCTGCATCACCAAAACACCATCCCCACTGTGAGACCTGATGGTGGCAGTTTTAGGCTTTATTGTACATTGTATATTGTGGTCTCATTTTTTTACATCACAAAAACCTGGCATTTTATCAGGGTTGTGTAAACTTTTTATATCCACTGCATGTCTAGGATTTAATTATTGCCAAATTAATTGGTATATACCAATTTGTCAATCATTACGAGAAGCAAAACAAGGTCTATTTTTCATCAAGTAGAGTTGTGTGTAGTTTTCCTGTGTTTGCACATTTAGGGAATACAATGTGTTATAGTGCACATGCACTTTTTGTTTTGTCTAGATCCAGTAATCCACCACAGTGATTTGTTTTAAATGGACTGATGAACTCTGGCCATCATTGTGGAATTTGACAATCAGCATTTGTTAGTTTCTCATTTTACAATGGGGGTTGGCAGAAAAAAAAGAATTACTGACTTTTGTTGTTGTTTCTTTCTTGTTTCCACCTGTCTTTGTTGTGTTTGTTGTGTTTTTTTTTCTTTTTAAATTCAATTCATGCAGTGTCCGGTGTTCTTCTACTTTTTTTCATCACTTTTTTTTTTGTTTTTCTTTAGTAAGTAACAACAATGTTATCTTTTCACTTAGATGAAATGTAAGACATAAATCTTTTACAACGCTATTTGAAGGCTTTAATTACATTATATTCAGCCGTTACATATTAGCATTTGTTGAAGCGGAGCAAAATAAAAAATTTTACATTTACCTTTAATTCCACCTATCCCTCGATGGTGCCGGTCCTTCCCACTATTCAGTTTTGCAACTTCCCAGAATTCCTATTTATCCCAACTCGCTGGAGGTACAGGGTGCCCGCCATCTTTTGTCTTCTCTTCCGCCTTCTTCTTGTCTTCTTGCTAAGTCACCCGATTTAGCACTGTGCTGGGTCTCTGCCTGTGTTTTAGATTTCGGTCCTTTATGTGATTTGAGTTTGACACCCCAGCTTTAGAGGCTTTGCATTTTCTGTCCTCTGATGTAAGGCAAACTGCTTCAAAGGATCTATAACCTTTGTCTTGGAGTGAGAGAAGCCGGGTCCTGAGACTGAGTCTATCCTATCTTTGATAGGATTGTTAAATTTTTGCTTAGTGTTGATAAAATTAAATCAGAGTTTTTCATTAGGATTACATTCTACATATATGTTGTGTCATCATCCCATGCCTGCTTCACACATCTGTCTGCACTCTATTTATACTACTACTTTACAGCTATATGCCAAGTTTAATTAAGAATTATGCTGTTTTGGATTTTTCGTTTTTGTTTTTGGTTTATATAGTTTAATTGATGGTTTTAAAGCAGCAAACTATGTAGTTTATCTTTTTGAACAAGTAAAGTTGTTCTGATCCTCATATCTGTAGCTTTAAAATGTATAGCCTCTTAAAAAACCATTAATAAAACATAGTTTTCATTTTTGTACTTTTAGTTTAAAATGTAGGCATAAAGTTTACTGGTTCACATGCTGGTAATTACAGGCCGGTCAGTAGGGTAGAGAGTCAGCTTTCGGGCCAGGAGTTCTCCTTCCCAAAAGCACTACCTGAACTCACTGGCTTAACATTGGCAGTGATGAAATGCCGTGTATGTTTTGTTTCGACATGGCATACACATAATAGTATACATCACCATTTTTAAACTGTCGGAGTCGGTGGTACCATAAAATGAGGAGTCAAAGGGGAAGTCGAAGAACCACAGCCCTGGTTCAGATTTGAAGCACCATTAGTAAATCACTTGGCAACCTGAGTCTCTAAAACACATTATAGTTATTTATGAAGGTTTATTTCTTTTACATAGTGCACTTTCTAATGGATCTGCTGAGCCATAACCAATGCCTTCCCAGGTCCTTCTCAGATCATTTTAGGCTAGTGTCCAGTAGTTTTATTGTTCATTTGGAATACCTAGCAAACTAAGTTCCATACTATTTAGGAGATCAATCACTTTACAGCAGGATAAATCTAAGCCTTTGATTGCACTTTGGAAAAAAGATCTCCGGGCTCTGTAGTCTTCTGGATTGTCTTATAGCTTTTCAAATCTTTTATTGACTATCGCTATATACACACATCAGAGGGTTCTCGTCTAATGCAAACGATTGTGCCCATCTTGGAAAATAATCTTATATACGTTCAGTGGTCACCAATGTCATTCATGGATCCGTCAGGATTGATCAATAAATTACCACTATACAAGTCAAGGTAGAGCAAAGCGAGGTGCCTCTCGCTCGTCTCTCCATAGATCAGAACGGGCACTGTGTGTAAGGGGATTGTTGTATATAGCTCAAGGGTTCCCCCATATTGAAAAGGTTAGGAAACACTGGACCAGAATATTGATAAACCTACACTGAGATGCATTGCAAAAGACTTGGGGTTCAAACTCTGGACGGACGCTTTTGCTGTTGGGATGTATGGGTGATTTTAAGGCCTGTGCTTTATGACAGCTGCTTCTCCCTTCTTTTGCATGGCTTCTTTTGTTTTGTCTCCTTCAATTGCGGTTTCTCAATCAAATCAAACAACCCTTTTATTTCCAAATCTTTCTGTTCATGTTTTTGCAACTTCATTCTTTGCATCAGAAATAGTTAACACATTACTTGCGACAGAGAATTGTGAGGAACCAAAGACACGAGACATTGTTTTATAAAAATATGTGATAAAGTTAGAGGTGTGAACTGGGGGTGTTCATGATGAGTCTTATGTGTTGCCAAACCCTCATATAATATTGGAACCAATTTAGAAAATGGGCAAAAAGAGGGTTTTTTTTGGCAGGTGAAGGTAAAAATATTTACTGTTTTTGTGTATAAATTTTGTATATAAATCATCAATAAACATACAAACAATCACATCACTGGCCAATTAGTTTGGCTGTAGACAATCAGGCAACTGTATATTTGCAGGTCTATTAGGGGGCCAATAGGTACCCAACAAAGTCCAGCATGATCTTAATTTAGAATCATCGTTCGCATACGTGTGACGGGGTATTACCCGATACGTATCCCCTACTCTAGGCTTCCTCAGAGGTAGCTTAACTTGCTGCCAAGCCTACCTATCCTTCTTTGTCAGACAGTGTACAAATTTTAATGCTCTGAAATAACAGGGTAGGCAAAGCTGGAAGTAAGGGAAAAGTCCCTGATAGGATGGACTGCACCTCTTTTAACATAACAGCTGCATGGACACAGACACAGCTCTCATGCTGCTGCTGGGATTGTCTCACAGTACAAGGTAGGCGGGGACCAGCCACGGTGATTGCTGAGGTCTGTAGTACATATCCACTCTCAGGGAGCTCACACTGAGCATGCTCAGGAAGCTCCCTCGTCTTCTGGTAATCTACTGAAAAAAGTTAGGAGATGCTTGTGCAGACACAACTGATTGTGAAGTAATTATACATGACCAATCAGCTGGTGGGACACATTCTGTAAGTAGGGTGATCCTATAGCATAGGGGTAGGCAAACTTTTATGGCCACTAGGTCATTTCAGGGGTGGGCGGGAGTACATTAGGCCGGACTCTGAGCCCCGCCCTAATGGCTCCGCCCGCCACCAGGGAACGCCCCGTGAAGTGAAATCCATCTCCTCCGTATGCATTGCGGAGAGGGATTTCCCTTCAGGGAGCCTTCCCTATTTACCTCGCCAGCGGAATATCAATGCCGGCCGCGGAAATAGAGGAGAAAAAGCAAGAAGGCAGCACCAGAGGTCCTGCGGCTCCGTAAGTTCCTAATGCCCCCTGGCAGATGCGGTGGGTAATAGGCAGAATTGGCCAGGGGGCGTTAGGTCGGAATAAACTACGGGCTAGGCCGTATCTGCCCTAAAGGACGGAGTTTGCCGACCCCTGCCAAAGCACATCAGCGCCCTGTCCCCTGCAAGAAAATGATCAGAGAGGGAATGAGGGGAGGGCTGGATGTGTGCACACGGGCTATAGGTTAGGCACCCTTGCCCTACTTAATTAAAAAAATAATAAGTTTATCTTTGTCTGTGTCCCCTTACTTTTCGAGGAATTGGAGGAAGGAATCTCTCCTACAGCACTAAAATCTGACAGTTCTAATCTTTACCACGCTAACAAAAAAATAAGCGTAAAGATCAATGTTTTTCCTTTTTTGTTTTAGATAATATACCGTCTTTTTCTGCCTATTCATTATGCAACAGTATTGTAAATGTAAACGTTCAGTATAGTATGTCAAATTAACCATGATGTACTCTGTTCATTTCAGATAAGTAACAGCAATGTCATCTAATATACCTGTCACTGACCCGTCCAATGATTCCCCGGCATCTTCTCGAACTCCACAGTCCCTCAATTTACCAGAGTCCCGCCAAACCAGAGATCGTTCTCCATCTCCAATGAGAACCTACCTCATTCCCAGCCCACTCCCAACCAGACGGACAAGAACATCTTCTGCGTAAGTAATACTGTCTTTTATATCAATTTTATAGCAGAGTGACAAATGTTTACATTTTTATTGTTTCCTAAAAACCTTTGACTCAATTCAATAAAATATTTTATTCAGAACTAGTTGTTATTTCTAATTGTGTTCCTGTTGATTTGCCACATTATTATTTCTTCCAGGAATCTTGACAGATACCTGGCAAAGGACATTGTCTGTCCCTTTTTGCAATAATGACCTGCCTGATTGTGAATTTTTAAAATTGGAACTTTAGTTTTGTTTTAGGTAATGAAGAAATCTTTTAACCACAAATGTAAACCCCAAAATAAAATATATAAATGTGTTTTTCATTGCATCTCCTTTTTAATATGCTTTACATTTAGTTACATGTCAGGTTGAAAGTAAGTTCAACCACTAGGGAAATAAACATATCCCAGATATAAAAACCTATGGCCATAGTTGATCGAATGTGGGGATAAGCTGGATGATCTGTAAAAATAAAGTGTAGTTCATTTTTACCACATTTAAAAAATAGAGTCAATGGACAGGTTTCACATCTCTGAACTAGGTAGACCTGCTTAACATCTATTTAAATTTTTTCTAAATTGGCAACTGATGCTGGATACGTCCAGATATATATGGTATTTTAATATATTTTTCCTCCCCCCCCCCCACAGTATTGAAGGAGAATATGTACCTGTAGAAGGAGATGAAATGACGTATAAGCTTTGCACCATTCCACCTAAACACCAGAAACGCCAAGCTGTAGAAGTTGTGATCACCCATCTAGCTCCCGGAACAAAGCATGAGACATGGTCTGGTCATATTGTTGATACCTAAATGTTTAACCAGCATCAACTGCTATTGAAATGCCTTGGATTTTTTAAGCATTTTGGTACTATTGTTTAACATCATAGATTACTGAATGAAGTGGACACTGAGTTTGTAGGGATATAGCGAAGTACAAGATCATTTTCTGTTGGTCTCAAACTATATCTTTAATGCCAATACTTTCATCTAATTTGTAAAACCAGGTGTTAATGATAAGAAGCTACTACTGCAGTTTGCATTGCTCACAATGAATCGTATGGCTTGTTATCTGCCAGTACATATTCCAAAGCTTGTTTTTGGGTTGGGGATTAAAATTTGGAAAGCAGACTGTTATCATTCACCTACACTTCTGCAGCAAGCTCCAGTGAGGTCATGTATATTTTTATCTGGACACCATATTTGGCTACAAATTTCTTTACTTGATATGTACTGGCATCTTAGCAAAGGACTAAAATATATTTTTATTATTGTGAATTTATTTTCACTGAATGTTCCTAGGAAAAACTAGTAATATCTCTAAACCAGTTTGTCTTCAATAAAAGCAAAAGATAAAAGCTGTTTTGTTTGTTTATATTTTTAGTTAACCCAAATAAGTATTAAAAATTCCATCAATTTTAACTGATTGCAATTACCCTCTCCTTCATTTGTGCAGTTCTCATTAATGCATTTCCTTTTTCAAATCATTGCATACACCACAACAAATGAAAAAGTATATTAAAAAGAAAAGGCTATGGCAATTGGCCCCAGTCGGCACTGATAGTACATTTCATATAGGAAATGCCTGAAAATACATCTCAGAACAATCTTGTTGACATTCTCCACCAGCTCTACACTTCCTGGGAGCCATGGGATACAACACCACATTCATTAAGATCAAGTAACAGTTCCTGGAGTCTCAGCTCTGTAATGTTTTCTCTCATACATATTGGTGGAAACAATACAGCAAAGAAATGATCCCTACGCTTGCAATTTGGAGGCATGTAAAGACTAATAGGTAACAGAACTGAAGCTGTAAGTAGCAGGTTCTTTGACAGCTAGTGTAAGGGAAGGGCTGATGTCTATGCATCCCAGGGTAGTAATTATGACACGTACGCTTGCATAAAGATGTGAATTTTAAGAATATGCTTGGAAGATTTTGGAACGAAGTATGATATGAGGAAGCGATGGTGCCAAGCCATTGAGAATTTTGAGGGGGTGATCAGGCTGGAGGATAGGACAATTGCAGTTAGGACAATATCTAGAAAATGTATGGGGGGCAGGTTAGCAGAGTAGTAGTTTAAAATCGATTTTGGGTTTCAAGCAGCAGACGGAGGGATTGGCAGAGAGTGGCTTTATCAGAAGAGCAAGTGGAATGGTGAATAAAGTAAGTAGCACAGTTAAGTAGGGATTGGAGAAGCCAGTCTGTTGGTAGACAACAAAGGAAAGTGTTGTAATACAGACGGTATGACCATGAAATGTACAAGCATTTTATGTTCAATATTTCTTTATTAAAGGAGTTGAAAGAATAGGATGAACAGGAGTTGAAAGAATAGGATGAATACCGCTATGAAAATTTGCATAAGGGATCTGAAAAAATGCAATAAAACACTAATGACACTTGATAACCTAGAGAGGAGCCTTTTGCTTAGGATCAGGCAGTAAATGGGATAGATATGGAGGGTGGTGAGGAAAGTTAGAATGATCAGGTAGGGATCAGAGTTACTGGGGTATAGGGAGTGGTGGGGGCCCACAGAAAAGGAAGGCCGGTGAAGATGTGTGGCAGTCCTAGATGTCACTGCTAACTTTAACAGCTGGGAGAGCAGCCTATCTAGAGGATGTAGGAAGCCCTAGACAATTGCTATTATTAGGATATTCTTTAATCAGGACTGATAGAATAATTTGTTGCCTAGATGGCCAAACTTTCCAACCTCACGGACCACTAAATTCACTAACCTCGGACCGCGCATGCACGGGGAGCCAAGTGTCTCTCAAATGGAAGAAACTTCCCCAGAGTGACGTCATGATACCAGAACCAACCCACTCTCTCATCACAGGCTGAAATCTGCTTGCTAAATTTCTGGGGGAACAGTAGCTTAGGACTGGATGCAAGTTGCGTCCACAGCCCTCCGCTACTGTCTCCCCAGGATATTTTGCAAGCAGGTTTCTCTGGAATATTGCCTGTGTCATGCACAACACAGATAAAAGTAGTAGGAACTTGGATATCTAAATGAATTGCTTAAAGCAGACCCATCACCAAAATGTTTACTTTACATAAAAGGGTGGACAACCCTTTTATGTAAAGAAACAACAACATTTTTAAAAAAAAAAAGGGTAAAGCCCCTCCCTTTGCGAGAATGTGAGCGCAGAGTCACCTGGTATACCAGGCCAGATGGCTCCTGGCTGCTACTTCCAAGAATGTCAGAGATAGGGCATGCGCAGACAGGTCGTTTCCTACATGGTGCGAAAAAAACAATTGCTGATCTCATTTCCTATTTATAGCGGCTATGTCATCTGACCTCACACCTGTGCAGTGCAAGTTTGGGTGACATAGGCAGAAGCCGGAAGATGAAGAAAGAAAATGACTGGGCCCGGCCCTTTCACCACTTTAGGATGAAGCTGGATTCCAGGATGGTGCAGGACCAAATCCGGGAAAGAACCGGAGGGATTTAAACAGGCAAG
>NC_092864.1:70385541-70422312 GCF_032062135.1 Pyxicephalus adspersus | reverse complement strand
ATTGGCCTGCACCACTGCTGGAATGCGTCCCCCCTAGGGATGCGGTGATCCAGGTGTTAAAGACAGCCAGATGTTAAAGGCTACAAGGTAGAAAAGGAGCTAGGTGCAAATGGCAGGTGCATGTGGTGGGATTAGGTACATTGTTTTCCTTGCCAGGCATACCTGTTATCTGCAGATATTATTGTGTTTTTTTTCACCCCCCCCATGATGTGGGGTCCACCTGCAATCTTTAAAACTAGATCCACCTGCCCCTAAGGGTGGCTGGTGCTATTGTTGGGGGAAAGGGTTTCTTCCCCAAAATGTAGCCAGTGTTGTGGGGGGCTTTATTTGGAATCTGGAAGCCCCCCTCCATGAAGGGGTCCTCTAGATGTCTGAAGATAGAAACACAGGCATGCTTTTAATGGACTTTCAACAACGAATTGTACCTTTAAGATGGCGTATGATTGTTTGCAAAGGATATTGGCATACTACCTTTTCCCAGTAAAAACATTAGCCAAATTTATAGAAATTTGTATGATTTTATTACATTTACTCTTTATACCATAAAACAAGAATTTATATAAATACAGCCGTTTAAGACCAGAATCAAAGTTTACCTACAGCAAAGAGAGGACCTATCGGATGATGCCACTTGAAGACAAAACCGACAAATTGTCCAATTTCAGGGATTGCAAGAAAATGAAACAGGTATCAGCATCTACACAATTCTGAAATTTAAATCAAGTTTTCTTTTGAAATTTTTGCCTTTTCACTGCAAAAGTTATACTCATTTGATAATCTCTTTTCCATATAAGGCAAAAAATGTAAAATATTTTTGCTTTATGCATAAAACCTCTATAATTCTCATTGGTTACCCAATGAGTCAGTGCCTGTCTTGTATGCATTCAGAATTTTTTTCAGACACTTGTATATGTGTGACAACAACCACCACAAGACCAGATTAAGGAAAAGTGGGGCAAAAATAATTGCACTGCATCCCACATGACAAAATAACAATTTGACTTTCATGATCTAGCCAGCATTGGAAAAGCCAGCTCTACTTTTATATAATCCCATTTTCAGAATTCATTTAAAAGTCTAAAACTTTTTTAATGGATTCTAGAATACAAAGAGTTAGGTTCATCCCTGTCCCAAGAAAAATTTATAGTGCAATGAAATGTGAATACTATGAATCCATCACCCTATTTATTTTTGCAAATATTCTAAAACCTTTAAAGAAAATGTATATAGTATGTCAGGTAGCTAGTGTTCATGGTCATCCTTTCCTCACGCAAACCGTTTCAAGTATCAGTCTAATGAAAAAATAACTCTTCACAGATTTGTTTGGTGTCTTCAGGAGATATCACAGAATGACCTATTGTTCTCGAGTCTGTATAAATTTCAAAATCGTTTCCACCCTGTGGAAGAGAGAATACGGATAAGACTGGTAACTTTTTTTTTTTGCTTTAATGTTTCATGATTTTGTGAATACATTGATAACAGGCAACTTTTCAAAAACAAATTTTACAAATTATGTGATGTATATGTATAGCGACTGAAATATAAATGCCAATATTTCCAGTTAAGTTAACTCCTAGTCAACATAAATAAAAATGTTTACAAAGATGACTAAAAGACTCAAAATTCTAAATAGCACTTTTGCATTAAACATTTACAACTAGTTTAGAGTTAAACTAAAGTGATGGCCCTGCAATTAATATTTTACACTTGGTATCCGTGGATATAAAGATTTGTATTATATTGGTGTTGATGTCAAGCACCCAAATGGAATGTACGTTATATAATTTTTTATAGATTTTGGTAAACTTTATTACTGTACTATGTGCTGTATTCCCTCCTGGCAGAGAGAACACACTACCAGATCAGCCATCAAACTGGTTAGATGAATCAGCATGGACATGGCTGCTATTTAGAAAAACTGTACTGTTAAAAGTTTTGGTTTAAAATCTGTAACTGAACCTATGTCATTGTGGCATTTTTATTTTTTAAACAAAAAACAACAGGATTTTTATTTATTTTATTTCATAAAGAAGCTTGAAATTCTCAAATAGTGTATAAAAGAAAATCAGGGGTATCCTAACCAGTTCAAAAAATCTAAAGTTTCTTTGATTTCTTTCTAGAAATATCATTTGATATAATCAAAAGAGAAAGCACACGTAACTAAAAAAAAAAACATACACACAAAAATCTATGTCTAAATGAGCTAACAATGTAAGGTCATGTCTTTATGGACTGCTAATGCTGGGGATTACCCTACACTGCCCACTTATTTTTAGGTTTAAATTTTTAAAGCGTCCAGGTCGCTAATTGTGCTGCAAAATTCACTTTGCAAAGTAGCATTATGCTATGTCTATAGGGCCATTCCTGCAACATGGCTGGTGATCCTTTGCTTTACTCAGTATTCTGGGCTGCGGAGCCCCACTCTAAGGTAATTATAGTATAGGGATCATAGCACTAATCACCAATCTACAAAATCTGACTCTTTGAAAATATAAATTAACCATTTTTTGAAGGGACAAAAAAAAAACACAATAATTTTAAGTGTTATTAAACATGTGGTACAGAACTATCTGTCCAGTGTGTCAATTTTTCATATTATTTGTTCCTATGTATAAAATATTCTACACTCGCAATCTTCAAGTATAATTGTTTGTGTGACGTAGGTATCCCAGGAGGCTCTGGGCTCCCATTAGGTCTAGATCGCCTCAATGATCAAGACATAAAGGGACAGTGCTGCACTTTAAGGGACTTAAAAAAAACAAACATTTTTTTCATATAATATATAACATTTAGAAGGGTTGTCCACCCTTCTATGTAAAGTGCAGCTCCTAAATCTTCACGTGAAGTGAAAAGCAGAGTAAGCAATTCTAGTACAGGAACGGATACTGTACAACAATGCAAAACTGAAGGTAAGGCGGGTTGCTTATAAAAGCCAAGCTTTTACAATTGTTTCAATATTAACCATATGTCAAATACATACTTTTCAGTGGTTTAACAACCCCACAGACTTCCTTTGTGAGAGGCAGCAGCAAACAGGAAGCAGAGACTGTATGTAATGAACAAATTGAGTTGCCCCTATGTAATTACAAACTGAGCAAAGATACACAGTTTGTAAAATACTAATTCACAATATTATGATTAGCTACTTCAAGTCAAGCCTTTTATGTGCATTGCATTTAAATTGTGTTTATGACACCCTTAGTAATATTAACTCTTTTTATACAAAGCACACATTTCCAAATCTCTGCTATTGATGACAGTACAAAAAATAATAAAGAAGCAAATCTTGTCATGCCACCTGCTGGTAACAATTACGCTTGGCTCTGATTTGGGGAAAGTAAAAATTGTTATTCTAAATGCCAACATAGATCATTTTTGACAACCATTAATAACATTAAAAAACTAAAGCTATTGTAAAATCTACAATCTATTTAAATAAAAACTAAATCTATTGTATTAAGAATATTCTTAAGACACATTCAACCACTGGCAATGTCTCTCCCCACATAGTGAGAACACAGCAGCACTTTCTAGGGTTTGTGTATAAAAGCTTATGATCTGATTTTGTGGGGCAATAACTAGAGATATGATGCATTTGACTTGCCTCCCAGTCTCGGGTTAAATTATGTCATTCATTGGTGAGCACCCTTTCTAATCCTTAGAATCTTCACACCCCCTTACACAGTTCCCCCACCAGTTCATCTATCTTGAGATAACAAACAGACCTAATTGTTATTTGACAAAAAATCTGCCAACCTTGTAATAAGAGCAAACATTTCATCTCATAATACATGCAAGACAAATAAAATACTTAACATTTTGCTGTTGGATGCCAAGCCCCAATTGACCCTTTTTAGTGTTAATTAACATTCCATACATATGCAACATCATTACCATACTAGACATGTTCCCACCAGCCAATTAATGTTATAATTATTAATAAAATAGGCCAGATTTATTAAAACTCTCCAGAACTGGGGAAGGTAGACTATCGTGGGTGAAACTTGGTGATCCAGCAAACCTGTATTGGATAAAAATCATTTGCTATTATTTGGCAAATGTTTTCAATCTTGGACCAGATCCATTACGGGGTTGCTTGATCACCCAGGTTCTCCCATGATAGTCTGTCTTCTCCAGTCTTGGAGAGCTTTCTTCTTATCTTGGAACAGTGAGGAATGGAGAATTATTGTTATTGACCGAGGGGTGTAAGAGGGCATGTCTACATGAGCTAACAATGTAAGGTCATGTCTTTATGGACTGCCAATGCTGGGGATTACCCGACACTGCCCACTTATTTTTAGGCTCAAATTTTTAAATCGTCCAGATCGCTAATTGTGCTGCAATATCACACTGTGCAAAGTAGCATTATGCTATGTCTATAGGGTCATTCCTGCAACATGGCTGGTGATCCCTTGCTTTACTCAGTATTCTGGGCTGCGGATCCCCAATCCCCCCAGGTTATTTATAGTATAGGGATCATAGCACTAATCACCAATCTACAAAATCTGACTCTTCGAAAATATAAATGTATCAATTTTTGAAAAAGGGACAAAAAAAGCCCCACAATTTTAAAACAGTTATTAAAAATGTTGTGCAGTACTATCTGTCCAGTGTGTCAATTTTTCATGTATATGAAATATACATGTATAAAATATTCTACACTTGCAAACATCAAGTATAATTGTTTATCAGGGGTTTCCCGAATGCCTGAAAAATATTATAGGGCTAATAAAAAGGTAAAGGTTGCAAAATGCTGCTTTAGAAGCCACCCCAAGTAAACTAATACATTCTCAGTATTTAATATCAACCCTAAAAGCTATTGTACATGGGTAAAACAAAGTTAAAAAGCTGAGAGTGGCAATCCATTCTGAGTGCAGGAGCAGTGCAACATGGTTGCATAGGTGGACTTTACCTACAGGTTACCTTTGTGAGACTTTGCATTGAATGTTACCTGCAAGTGCAAATTTATATATGATTAAAGCGAACCTAAACTCAACATTTTCACTTTATATAAAAAGGGTAAACAACCCTTATATGTAAAGGTAAAGTTTTACTGAATTTTTAAGTGCAACATTTTTTTTTCAAACCCTCCTTTTAGCAGCTTTCGTATGTCATGCACCAAGGGAGACTCTTGGCTGCTCGTTTCTTTAATGAAAGGAAAAAAATGCCGATCTCACACATGCGCATTGAGATCAGCAATCTTTTTTCCTACTACGCCACCCAATCTTGCACCTGCTCAGTGCAGGATCGTTGACATAGGAAGAAGAACCCAGAAGAAGAGAGAAGAAGATGTCGGCGCCGAGTCAAAGACGGATACCGGGTCCCCAACAAACCTCCTGACAGATCGATGGGATTTAAGGGAATCGTGTTTTTTTTCATTTGGGTTTAGTTCTGATTTAAGTGGGCCCCATATCAGTACTTTTAGACTGTAAAAATTCCAAATAAATTTAGAGGTGCAGGTTTAAAATGAATAATAAAAATACTGAGACAGTCATTGCTTTCCTCCGCTAGTTTCCTGTGGAAGTCAGTACGTTTACTCAGCCATGTTGTTCATTAGAATGACAACCTAGGCGACTAGATTTTTTTTTTTTTTTTTAAATCATCAATACCAGTCTCTATACATCCTGCATCGGTGTGCCTTTTAAGCCTTGCTGTCCGCATCTTATTCGAATGCCCTTTAAATGCTCATAATGCAGAAGAAAGCTTAACAAAATCCTCTTTCTTCAGTTCAGGAGGAAAAATGCTGCTCTTGATAATGGCAGTCAGGGAAAATTTGCTGATCAATGATTTCCGCTGAAGAATATTTACAGTATGTATTAGAATTTAATTATGCTGGATATGACAACCTCACTGCCTCACTCACTACAGGGAAGTGGAAAAATATCACTCTCATGGTGCTACAGAAGCTTTGGGCTTCACTTCAAATCTAGGATTTCTTTCTAACTTACTTATTCCCCATGGGTGAAAGATAATAAAGAAGGCTTTTGAAGTTTTGTGAGCTGCACCAATTTTACAATTCTGATATTGGGTCTTTGTTAATGTGTTTGAAATCTCTGTTTACTTCTTGTGTATATGACAAAGCAGCAGGAGAAATTCTCTCTATACCAGGGTTGTCAAACTCTGGCCCATGGGCCAAATCTGGACCTCAAGGTCCTTTTTTTGGCCCCCGAAAGAATTCTGAAATGTAACTACATCTGGCCCGCCCACCCGTGTTACCACCTCACATCATCATTTTCAATACATAGACATTATTCCTGTACACCCATCATGTGACACAAAGCCTAGGCAATGATCACATGGTGCCTGACTACCAGGGGCATTGTGTTTGTTGCAATCCATTGGAGACTGCATAGTGTAATATTTAGTGTCAGACAAACTTGTGAGGTGAGAGGATAAACAACACCCAGCCTGCAAAGATAGATAGAAATGTGTCTTTTCAACCCTAAAATGTGTGTAGAGGGGTTTGTTTTTGTTAGTTGTGGATGAAGTAGGAAAATTCCTAAATTTTTTCAATAAATTTCAAGTTTGGCCCCCAACTTGGTCTACATTTTTATTTTCGGCCCTCTGTGTATTTGAGTTTGACGCCCCTGCTCTATACCATGTCTTGGATGGAAGTGAGAGAAAATCCTCCCAACCGAGGAACTGCCAGGAAATAGATGTTCAGAGAAATGAGGACTATCTTGTTACAGGGACACATATGCAGCATTTAAAACCTTGAAAAAAGTATTAGGTTGTATTGTCTACAAACGTACAGAAGAACACTTCTAGTATGAAGACTACAATTATTATCTATTATGGAAACCAGATGCATCCCTGGGTTTCTGTTGTAGCTTTGAAAGAATATTTGTCTCCATGTACTGGATCTAATATGTGCCTGGGTCAGATGGAGGTTTGGGGACATCACCCTTGGCTCGGTCTTGGCCCTTTATACAAACAAACCCAGCTGCACAGGTTAAGTATCTTTAATGTGATTGTTACACATTCCTACTGAGTGTGGCCACAACAAAGATGCCCCCCTCTCCTACATTCTATTTGTTCTATTAAACCTCCAACTATAAGATACCATCCCACTAAGATATGCAAACATTTGAGCAAGGTTGTGTTAGCTGGTAGTAAATAAATATCTACTTATCTACTAACCTAACCGACCAAACCTGACATTACCAACCACAATCTATGTTAAACGTTTTGCAATTTTAGGACTTGTGGAGAACTAGGAAACTTTCCGTCAAGAAAGCATTACATTTGTGAAAGCTAGTTCTTGAAGAACGGTTTCTTGTAATACTATATTAATTGAATCAGAAAATGTAACACTCACCGGCATGGTTTTGTCACCAAAGAAGTAAATTTTGGAGAATCCTTCCTTTTCAAGAATTCCTAGACAGTATGTCTTGTCCCATCCATTAGGGAATACATCAAAGCTGATCTGTCCACCTGTTTACAAGATATTATTTTTGAACAAATAATATAGAAACCATATGAATACAATTTCCCTATACTTCCATATTCCATGGGTAGAAAAGAAAAGTTTTGCAATCTCCCATGATTGGGTCTATTAGGCCATACAATTACTAGCTGAAATAATCTGTTTTAAGCAAGAAAATATCAAGCAAGTAGTCATTTCCTTTTAACATATCACAGATTGCCAGCACAGGCATACGTACCTGTAAAAAAAGAAGTGTAAACACTCATTCACCAGCTGCCTGTACCAGCAAACATTGATCTGTTTAGCAACAAATTTCATGTGAAGCTGCCAAATCTGCTAATTTATTACTGTCGGGTTTCCAGCAGCTCCCAGTGGTTTATTGCTGATCTTCACATTACATAAGACCATGGTGCCATAGAGGCCAGCAGAAGGAATCTGTGAAAGCTGCAGGGGACTTAGGAATGATATTCCTGAATTGTTGGTTTCCCTAAAGACTTCAAATGTAGAATTCTACTGAAAGGGAGGAATGATTTAACGTGCGCTCAGCTTACCAATGCTTCATATGCATCTTTTCTCCAATAGACTAGTAACGTATATGATGTCTTAACTTTATCTTATACATTACCTATTGAAAATGTTAGGCCCTTCCCCTCAAATTCCTTCCGCAAATCTGCCACAAACTTCTCTCTAAACTGTTCCTTCTGTAAAAAAAAAAAAAAAAAAAAAAAAAAATTAATAGCAGTAGCAATTGAACTCAAAGATGCATGGATACAGATTTATATATCATTATTCTCTATAGGCAGCTGCAGGTATTACACTAAATGTAGCATCTCATCCAAGGAAATGGTTCACAAGTGCGATAAAGTATAGAAAAAAATTAAAACTCTTTTGTTTTTATACACTAAATGTACACCATGTTGTTACAAATATTTAAATTATTACAAGCAATTCCTTCAATGCAGCTATGAACTGTGCACTGTATATGATAGCATAGTGGCCCTTGCCCATAAACCAGTGAATTGGGCAACAGAAAGAGAGTGCCAACAGCTAGAGGAACTACAAGTAAGGCAAATCATCCCTTAGGATAAAAGAGCAGTGGGGATAAGAAACTATCGGAATAGTAATAAGATTTGTGACTGACGTTCAGCTTTAATTTGTAGTGTCTTTGTTATGACATTAAAAAAAATGCATTCACAATATGTCTGTGTAGATTGTCTACATTTAAAAATGGCAGCTACTGAAAAAGAACTTCTTGCTGAATATTCTTGTATTCTAGGGAAAAAAAAAAGTATTCCACCTACTTTGTCAAGTTCAAAAAACTCAATGCGTTCTTCCTGGGTGCAGTTTCTACCAATTGGAGAGACATTTAGCATTCCATTTCTAAACTCGATAAAAGTGCCCCTGAAATCACAGATAAACAGAAAATCTTTGTTAAAAAAATAAGTATGTAACGTATTTTAAATAAAGCAGTCAGCAAACTACTCATCAATCAACTAGATACTTTCAAAACTCGTTCACTAGTCGTCACCTAGCCCAGACTATAATGAAAAATAAGTACAAAACCAGAATATTTCACCTTTAATAAAGTATTAATGTTAATATCAAAAAGCATATTGTTATTACAGGTTAAACCTTTATCTAGGTAAGTATATGGGTATTTAGTTTACTCTATCCTCTGACCCAAATTAACCCACCCTCTATCTTTATAAAGTATACAGGGTGTCCGAAAAGTCACTACACTCTTCCTATTTTCTATTTCGTTCCATGTATCATTCGGAGAGACTGGAGGCCATCAGCATATGATAACTTAGGCTCCGCAGTCTTTGTAAGCGTATCATTACTTAAACCATGGCTGGCCAATTGACATTGGAGCCGAGTTGCAAAATTGCCACTTGGCAAGACGTTTTTTAGTCCCCCACTTCAGTTCAACACAATTTACGCTATTCATGGAAAGTTTCTGGAAACGGGATCTGTTCTTGACAGCGGAAGGCCTGCTATTACCACCACCGAAAACACAGCACTGGAACTCCATCAACAAAAGCTCGATTCAGCGGATGCTTCGGATAGTCATAAAACTTTACCCATACTGACTTCAGGTTGTTCAAAAACTTCAAGGGGAAGATTATAATTAAGTAAGGTGTATGCCACTAGGCCCCGTAACCTGTCACGGCTTGAGGAAAGAATCCCGCACTGCCTGCAGCGAGGTTGGGGAAGAGATGCTGCAAAACGTCAGAGGCTTGTGTCCGAAGGTGGCTGAAACTTGTCGAAAATGGAGGAGCTCATGAGGAGGTATACAACTAGTCTTTAAGGTGTTTGAACGTGATGGCAAACCTAGCAAGTAAAACTGCAACGACTTCTTTGTCAATGCTAAAAATATGAATAAACTCAATGAAATGAATGAAAAACAATAAAAATGTATGTTGACTTTTGGGACACCCTGTATTTCCTAATATTTTGACCTCAGTGCCTACTGTTTATTTACATCCTGTTAAGTAAACCCCATAAATTTATACTCACTCTATAGAAGTCTATAGTTTCTAAATGCATAAGCACCAAAGGATATTAAGAAAAGAAATCCTGTTTGGCCAGGATCTCAGAGTGTATGAATGTGTGGCAGGGAAAGTGGGTTACTTTAGGATTGTTATACAAAATACCTGTATTTTGTTTAAAAGTTCATCTATCCTTTAAAGGAAACCTGTGACTGTACCAATAAGGACAGTTATTTTCTTTCATTCCCCATATTCCCTATATATTTGCATAGACAGAGGTATACCCTGTATTAACAATATGCTCACTGACAGTAACAATAAGGCTTTAGTTTTAGGAAGTATTTTCACTTTGTAAATATTTTCTTAGGATTAGGTTGACATCTTACCGGGATACTTGCCACGGTTCCTACTCTGTTTACACCCAGTAGCTCCTGTGCAATAAACCCCATAGATTTTTTTACCTGCTCCATTAAGGTCTGTGCCACTTGAGTAGTCTTGCACTGAAGGATGTAAACAATGGAAAGAAGCCACAACTGGGACTTCAGCAGGTAAGAATGTAGTGACAGAAGGCAGGTAAGAATGTAGTGAGAGAATGAAAAAAACATAAGGGGAGGAAGAAAAATAGAATAACTGCACTATCTGCTCACCACCGCCTTTAGTTTGGGGCAAGTACATTAATAATTAAGTCATATTTTAAACCAAAGTCTGACATTTGTGCATACACAGATTCTCTGAAAAGTAAAAACTGAAAAGTGTGACGCACCTTTTTTTTGGCAGTTTTAGTTTGGCGATGTATCCGAGGCAGTAATTAATTAGATCTTGTAACAAATCTTCCCCCAAGTATGCGTGGATGCTCTGTAAAAATGACCAGGTATTAGACACTAAAACAACAGTAATATAATAAATGATATTTATTTGAATATATATATGTTAATATATAATTGAGTTTTCAATAAAAATCCTTAGAATATTATATATATGGACCGATAGCTTCTTTTAATCATACATTTTCATCTGCTATGTAAATAAGGTAACTATAACAAGTATAACTGATAAATATAAATTATTCCAGTAAAAGTCACCAGGAAACAGATCATCAAAGAGATCCTGAAATCTTCTAGCTATTAAAATATATTTTGTAAAGGTTACTGCTCTTGCTATCAATCTACTAATTTCAATGGTGACTGCAACATCTAAAGTGGAAAGGGAATTTTCTGGTCTAATCTAGAAATTGAGATTGCTAGGTAAAATTTTTGTTTTTTTACAACAAAAGCATTATTTTTTTTAGGTATGCCATACAAATCTAATATACTTCAATTGGGGAAAATAAACACCTATTTAAAAATACTTTGAGATGTGAAACCATTACTGAAACTGATAAGTGTTATTCGTGAAGGAAACAGAACAAAGGTTGCACAATAAGCATCAGTTTTGCCCTTCCTCATACTCATGTCTAACAACAAATGCAAATGATCATTATTATTATTATTATTATTATTATTATTAATAATAATAATAATAATCAGGATTTATATAGCACCAACATATTATGCAGCGCTGTACATTAAATAGGGGTTGCAAATGACAGATACAGACACAGGAGAAGGAGAGGACCCTGAGCAGAAGAGCTTGCAGTCTATGAGGTGGGGGAAGTATCACACAATTAGAGGTGATATGTAGTGATGGGAAGTAGTGAGGGTTTTAAGACACAGAAGATGATGGGTAGGTAAGTTTGGAAAAATGTATTTTGAGTGCTTTTTCAAATGAGCACAAAGTAGGAGCAAGCCGCAGAGCTCTAGAGAAGTCTTGGAGCTGTGCGTGTGATGAGGTTATGAGTGAGGAAGTCATTAGTAGGTCATTGGAAGAGCGGAGAGAGCGTCTGGGGGAGTATCAGGTGAGAAAGGTAGCTAACTTGAATTTGATTCTAAGGTGAAATGGAAGCCAATGAAGAGAACTACAAAGAGGGACAGTGGAAGAGGAGCGGTGGGAAGGATGGATGAGTCTGGCTGCAGCATTCATAATAGATTGTAGAGGGGAGAGTCGGGTTAGTGGAATACCAGAGAGGAGGAGGTTACAGGAGTCCAGACGAGAGATAAGAGCATGTACAAGGAGTTTGGTGGTCTCAGGGGACAGGTAGGGGCGGATTTTGGAGATGTTGCGTAGGTGAAAGTGACAGGACCTGGAAATGTTCTGAATATGGGGGGTAAATGAGAGGGCCGAGTCAAAGGTGACACCAAGACAACGTGCCTGAGGGGAGGGCCGAATAACAGTGTTGTTAACAGTTAGATATATGTCAGGGGGGGGAATTGGAATGTGAGAGTGGGGAAGATGATGAGTTCTGTTTTATCCAGGTTGAGTTTCAGGAATGGGTCAGACATCCATGATGAAATGGCTGACAGGCAGCATGAGAACTTGTCCAGGACTGAGGGAGACAGGTCAGGGGTGGACAGATAGATTTGATTGTCATTAAGCAAAATGATGGTACTGTAAGCCTAAGGAGGATATGAGATTACAGAGAGAGGAGGTGTACAGAGAAAAGTATAACGTATATCTCACATACATAATGAAGCCATAGCCTACTGGCTTATACAACACTTGTAGAAGAGGTTGAAGAATGCAGGCCAGCTGGGTATTTGGCACACTAGTGGATAATCATAAGTCACTACAGTATTTGCATAACGTTATAATAAATTGCCAGAAATCACAGCACTAACCTGTTTGCATAGAAACTGCCCATCCTTGTATGCAACAAGACCATTTTCAGAAAACACATAATCAAACTTTTCAGCCACTGAAATGACAATAAATGTTATAATAAACTTAGTGAAAACATATAAAATAGTGAAACATATGGAATATCTTGTAGGTATGAAGGTAAATTAAATATCAGTTCCATTAATATAGCAAAATCTGCATTCACTAAAAAAAAATGTCTGGCTTTTTCTTTTGTGAAAAACTTTAAGGCAGATCAATACTTTTATTGTGGACATTGCCTTGGTATCAATCATGCATGAAAATATCATCTACACCTAGAAGTTTCCTAAAAATGATAACCTGTCATTGGAAATAAAATGCAGCCAGCCAGCTATCCATATCCTCAGGAAATTTAAGGGCTTAACTAAATACAGTTGGAGTGTAAATTTAAGATAAAACAGAATATGTAGTATGCAGGAACCTGTAAAAAAATGGAACACATTGGATGCAAATGACATATATATTTAATATTCACCCTCCCTAGTACTCTTGATGATTGGCCAGCACACATTCTAGGTTGTAGAACCTGTAAACATTGAAGTGGGTTGCAGGTATAGTGATTCTGAGATGCAGAGAAATGATATCCAATATTTATTTTTGGATAGTGTATGGAAGCATTATAACATTTTTTACAGGTAATATGTTTTTAATACTATCTGTATCCTTTCCGGGAAGGCTGCACCTTATTACCTAATACTGGAAAAGGAAGAGAGGGAACTTTTTTGAAAATAGACAATTATTTTTATAAAACAGGAGTTATATAGTGCCAACATATTACGAGGCGCTGTCCATTAAATAGGGGTTGCAAATGAAAGACAGATACAGAGAGCGACACCGGAGGAGAGGATCCTGCCCCGAAGAGCTTACAATCTAGGAATAATAGCATTTTAGAAATGGGGGCAGAGAGCAAAAACAGAGAAAAAAAACAATTAAAAAGTTGTTCCTTTCCTTACCATCCTCTCCCAGCTGTTCTTTGATTTTTTCAAAATCTGAACCTCCGACAACTCCGACCTTTACTTTTTTTCTCAAGTTTTGCAGGAATTCTGCCATGTCATTAGTGACTTTCTGAAAGAAAAAAAAAGAAAAGAAAAAGTAAACCTCAACCCCTCTAGAGAGGTGACAAGTCATTTTACCTATAAAGTCAAATAAAATAAAGGGGACATTTCCATGGGGCTTATTTCCAGGCAATATCGATTCATGTATGCAAGACTTTCATTTATTACAAAAAGAATGCCCCAGTCTTGTTTTAATTTTTAAAACAAGGGTGTTGCACTTAAAAAAATAAGTACATTTTTACTTTATAAAAAAGAGTTGTCTACACTTTTGTGTAAAGTGAAAATTCTGAGTTTAGGTCCGCTATAACTCCAATCTTCTTTTACAAGTAAGCTGGGCTGCTAGGACTAAATGAACTGCGAGTTAAAGCATACCTAAACTCAGAATTTTCACTTTACATATTAGGGTACACAAACCCTTTTATGTAACGTAAAAATTCATTTTTTTTTTTTAAGTGCAACTCCATTAAAAAAAAAAAAAGAGGGGTGCAGCACCACCCCCTTAACTCTCGATTGCCTATGTGATGAATGGGAGTGCAAAGCCTCCCAGGATACCTACTTCACGCATCCCAGGAGGCTATTGGGTGCTCCTTCTGCGCATGCCCGAGCATCGCAGGCATACGCACAAGAAGCGCTTTCATCAAAAGGGAAATAAACTGCCGATCACAAGCATGTGCAGTGAGATTGGCAAGTTTTTTCCCATCTACGCCCCCCAATGTCACGCCTTGGTCGGGTGACGTGGGAAGAAGAAGAGGAGAAGATGGCGGAGCCTGGAGCGCCGGGCCAAAGCGGGACGCCGGGACCCGATGGAAGAGACCTCTGACTGCTCTGCGGGATTGAAGGCAACTGGATATTTTTTGTTTCCAGCTTTTTTGAGTTTACTTCCTCTTTAACTCATCCCAGTCCCGCAATCAAGGTGGCTGAAGATCTGTCAGCGGATGAGGACGGGGCAAGGCGGGTATATTAATTTTATTGCAGTTTTACATTTAGTTCCACTTATTTTTAAAACGACAAAACTGTGGATCCCTGCAAAGCAAACCCAAAATATATGGGGATGACAGCGCATATATATCCTAAGTTCTTCGGGGCAGGGTCCTCTCCTCTATTTAGTGTACAGCGCTGCGTAATATGTTGGTGCTATATAAATCCATTTTAATATTAATTTATAGTACATATGATAGTAAGATACTAATATGATCCCTATAATACTAATCACCAGCTAATATCTGACTTTTCAACCAATTCTCCAAATGATAAAATTTTTATGATCAGTGAACATATTGCTATTTTTATTTATTGTACAGCGCTGTGTATTATGTTGGCGCTATATAAATCCTGAATAATAACAATAACTTTTATCATTGAGAAGTCTGCACAGATCTTTCTGCCATAGCAAACACTTGGCCATGCTTTAGTATTGAAGCCAGGGAAAGGTATGTAGCATGGCCCAGTCAGTACACATAGAGTCCAGGTACCTGCCTGGCAGCTGTCAGTGTCCCGTCCACATCAAACAAGCACAGAGTTGTCCCCCGTCCAGCCATGGCCGCTGCCTTCTCTGCGTCTTCCTGCTAATGAATGAATCTTGCACGCCCCCTATCCAGAAGCCACGTCATTACTTCCCCGTCACGTGACATTCCCCAGAACAGAAGCGAACGCGCGTTCTCCTGCGCGAGCTACAGCCCGCAATGTATGCTGGGAGCCAGACAGATCCGGAAGGCGGCAGTAACAGCAGGTGAGGCGAAAGAGGGCGAATGTGACATTGACATTCCTGGCTGCAGGCTGTGTGTATGGAGCGTACCTCTGCTTTTTTTTGTGAATGATCCAAACTTAAATGTATTTACATATTATATATGATGTATGCTTTACCAATAACCCCCTCTGATATATATATCCATCTCATTCATCCTTATTCACACTGCAGCTCCCTGAGGAATTTTTTTTTTTTTGTTTTCACTTTAGTTCCATTTTTAATAAAAGAGTTGTCTACCCTTCTATGTAATACAAAAATGTTGAGTTTAGGTCCACTTTAACCTTTTTCACCTGGGAGGCAGATTGCATCTTTTTAAAAATATAGAACATTAGAATAGTGCAAATCCACAGAGCGATCATCTGTACTGTACTGACACAGAAATGTCAGCATGATCTGTACCATACTGAAATAACCAGAAGAACAACGTACGTTCGGGACTAATGTAACAAACTTGTGTGATGCAGCCAGCACTGACCTAGCTAATAAAAGGGTCTTGCACTTAAAAAAAACCCTAACAAACACATTTTTTACTTTGAAAGGTTTATCTACCCTTTTATGTAAAATAAAAATTTAAAAGAGTTCAGGTAGGCATTAAATACTTGACCTCGGGGGATACAAACTCTTACCTTTCATTTAAAATAAGTGCGGTCCATATGTTTGACCAGCCCGATCTTCTCCTTACTGTCCCTGGCTTTTCTCCTTTCCTTCAATCAGGTTTGGTATTATATGTTACATAGGGCAGTCCAGTGTGCCTGGACTGGATGACTTGAGTATGTCTTTGTTTTATTACAGTTGGAAAAAGTCCGGTATCAAAATAAGTGTTCTGATAAGTGAACATAATAATACCAAAAGTGAAGTACAGTGGTACCTTGATATAAGTCCGCTTTGGAATAAGTCCAAGTTGGTATAAGTCCTGTTTGGACATGAAAAATTTTGCTTGCTATATAACCTTTGCTTGGTATACAACCTTTGTGCCAGAACTTGTATGGGTCAAAATAAGTCATAACACCGCGCGCTACCCTTATTTACCTCTCTCGAGACAAAGCCACGACTGCCCACAAGCGTCAGTACGCCAGTTGCTACCATTCAGTGAACAACCCGCGCTATAACTCTCTGTGATATACATAACCTCTCCTCCTCCTCCCTTCTCAGCACCATCCTAGTAGGCACTCCACTCTTCTCAGCAAGGTAAAGTGACGTTACATTTTCATTTATTTCATCTAATTGCTTTTGTATTTATGTATTGTAGTTTTTGACAGTGTTTAAATTATTTTATACAACCCCATCAATGTAAAATATGCCAATAGGATTATTTTTCATGGGAACGGATTATTTTCCTTTTATTTCCTATGGGAAAAATTTGGTATAAATCCTTTTTGGTATAAGTCCAAGGATCTGGAATGGATTAAGGACTTATACTAAGGTACCACTGTAAATTGATATGTAGCTTTATAAAACAGGCCTGTTCAGGTAATGTCTCATTTATCTTCGGCAGGATCCATAAACATGGCAGTGCTCTGTGCCTTTTCCACAAGGTTTAGACCTATTAATCGTCAGTTGTTTTTATGGACGTGGAGATCCAGTTTACATGTCTGGAACACCAGTTTCATTGGATGTGAAAAAAAACTTGAAGCTTCAAATGGACATTTATTTTCACATTTGTCCTATCAATACAGAAATGCCCAGATACAGAGCCAACATATGCTCTGTTCATCGCCTGCTAAGACTGAGACTGATGTGAAGAAGTTTAATTTAATCTACAAGTTTCCTGGAATACGCTTGTGCAAGGTTCTTTCCAGACTGAAGCTTCTGCAGACAACATTGACTGTTACAGTCCTTCCACCTCTTTATTATTACTGTTTGCAAGGTCAAGTTCCAGAGTCCACTGCTTTTTATTTCACTGGAATAGCCGTGTTTGCTGGTGTTATGCTGTATAGCTTTGGGTATTATTTTCAGAGAATTATTGGGATGATTTATATCAACCAAGAAAATACAACTCTGAAGGTTTCTCACCTGACATTTTGGGGTAGAAGGAAAGATATTTATTTACCAATTGCAGATGTGAAACCTATGTCAGAAACTGGAGACCGAAAAGGGGAAGTTCTACTACAATTCAAAAGATACAGCCGCCCCGATGTATTATACTTTACTAAACGCTATGGCCAGATATTGGATGAAGAAAAGTTTAATCTGATATTTGGAGAAATATAAATATTTACTGTTAGCTTGTCACACAGATAGACATTGTTGTCCGACCTTTCATTGAGTTTTCCTGTTTGGATATTACAGTGGACTGATTTTATTTTATGCCAAGGAAATGCCCTGACTTCTGTGCATAACAAAATTCAACATCTTATAGCTGGCTATTTTTCCAATTAAATGTTACTCAAATGACATTAAGGTATACAGTAACATTTTATTTCAGGGGTTATAGAAAAATGCAATGGTGTACATATGAAAATATTTTTTTATTCTGTTTCTCAATTTATGAAAGCTTCCTATATTTTCTAAACATTACTGTATTACCAACACAATGTCTGTGAAAGTATGAAGTTGTTTGTATTTAAAAGTAGAGTGTTTGCAGGGTACCTTACCCACCAGTGAAATAATGTTTTTGTTGTGTGTTAGTTATTTTTGTGGCAAATTAGAAACAAAAAGTGAGTACTAAAAATGCATCTACATGAAAGATTTCAGTTTGTATTGACTTTTGTTTTTCTCTCTGATTGTAAGTGTTGCCATTGCTGGCCAAAAAACTGCTAAGGCTCTAAACTGATAGAGCGCAACAATCCATTCCAGGTTTGCTGGATCACCCAGCTTCACCGATGAATGTGTATCCTCTCCAGTCTTGGTAAATCAGGGCCACAGTATTTGTATTATTTTGCCTAGAATGGTTAGTTGTCTCACCTCTTGGGAGCCTTTGTACATTCTTACAGCTGCAGGGTGATAGGTCCACTTTAAGGATACTGCCACCAACATTTTTACTTTATATTGTCACTCCGGTTAAGACTGATGAGGAGTGCAACGCTTTCTGAAAATACTTATGTCAGGTATCCTAGGGGGCTTTCGGGCAGCCCCTTCTGCGCATGTCTGATATCTGGGCAGGATATGACACCCAGTCTCTCCCCTGCACAGTGTGAGATCAGGTATAGGAGTCAGAAGAAGGAAGGCAGAAGGAGACGACAGTGCCTGGTGCTTCCTCTGTCCCGGGAACAATAAAGGGCAAGAGCAATATGATCTGATATGTCTTGCTTGCTGTGGACCACTCTGTTTTTGTCCACCATACTGGTTAGTGATCACTTAAAGTATTTCATTTTAGCAAGCAGTTTGGTATCAGTGCTTGAGACAAGAGTTTCTCCATAGTATGATCTGGAGTTGGCACAGACAAACAGCAGGCAAAAAACACACAAAGGCTAGATGGAAGCACTTGGTAGTCTCAGAAGCTGATGCAAGTGACAGCTGTTCACATTAGGTGTGAGAATTGAAAGTACCCTGGTTTTTGTGATTTATTTCCCTCCATGAACCTGTAAATATTGTCCTCTTTATATCAGCTAAGGGAAGAAGGGGTAGTAGGAGTTTTTCCTACTGTTCAGCCTGTGTTTTCTGTAGAGGGAGGAACTAGTCATATATCAGGTTACTGTCATGAGTGCATTTTGTTTTTTTTTATTGGGAGTTTACAGCAGTGACAGTATTTGTTAAGACACGTCTCAAAGGTAAGGATTAAACATTTCCTTTTATAACTGTACAAACTGTGCTTGTTAGTGCTTAACACTATTTCCTCAGTGGGAACCCCTCAAAAACATTAACTCCACTAGTGCATGTGCAGCCCTTTTTTCACACTGTGTTACCCAATCCTTGGTTGTTCCTGGGGAGAAAAAAGGACCGAAAGAAAGAGCAGGCTGTTGGTGTGTGTAGTCGGCCTTTTACAGGTCATATCTGAAGAGGGTTTGCCAGAGGCATGCAATATGTGGTGCCACCTCCCGCTGCCTAATGTGAGATTAGAGTCTGATCAAGGATCGGAGGTTGTAGATGACTCTGTGGGGTAAAAGCATAAGAAAAGTGACAGACTGGGAGGATGAAGAAGAGGAAGTTGCACAGCAGCAACATCATGTGTTGAGTTCTCAAAACCAAAAGGTCCCCATCAGAGTAGCTATTAGCAGCCACTTCAGGACATTGTCACATTGACACTGTAAACCACCCCCACATTCAGCATCTCAATTACTGCACAATTGCTTGCACTGCAACTACTGCTAAATAGGTTGGTGGACACACTTAACATTCCATTTGGCACAGTCCACATGGGCAGGGGCTGTAAATTTCCTTTCCGGCAGTGTTTCCCAACCTTTTGGTGCTTGCGGACCACTAAATGCACGGACTCAGGACTGTGCATGCAGGGGGAGCTGTGTGTCACTCAAATGAGAAGAAACTTACCCCAATTCCCCCCCAGAGCCGTGGCCCACCTATCAGACGACCCAGGGGCTGGGGGAATGCTTGTTGGCTTAATAGAAAAGATTTATCTAACATTGGCCAGCGTTAAATGAGCACAGACATGCTTGCATTCACCATGTGCAGGTTTCAGATTGAAGTGCCGGCAAATAGCCAGTCATGGTAAATAAATTAGGGTGTAAATTTTTTCAATGTGCCAATAAACATTCACAAACCTCGGCTGGCATCTTGCAGCTAATAAACTAAACTTAGTGCTTTTGCAATAGTTTCAATACCTGTGTGCTTGTGTTGATGAAGAGAGCACTAACTACAAATTTACATAGAAAAAAAAGTAAACTTGAGTTCCTCTTTAAATTTACAAATACATTTTATTTATAACTAATTAACACATAAAGCAGTTAAAATTAAACAGATTTTTCAACATGAATACAGAAGTGCAGTTAGTTATAACATGTTTGGCACTATAACACTGTAAACAGTAGTTTAGATTCCTTTCATGAGCACCCAGTTTCTCATAAATAATTGTATTTTGTGGTAAATTATAGTTTCCTATATGTTTGGTATACAATAAAAAACAGGAAAATGCATAATTGGGTAGGTGGAAGTTAACAGATCTACAGAACATGCTACATTAATGTTAATCCAAATGGTTTTCAAATATTCATTAAACTGTAGACCATTCAACATCAGTATCTAATTTCCATTCTTGTATCAAATGATTTACATCTAGAATCATCAGCCTAATTAAATTGTTATACTTTTACACATATGCCTAAAACATGTGCTTATGAAAGCCTAAAAGATGGTAATTTGGTTTTATTATGTCATTTTTTTCTGCATTAATGGTTACACACAATCACCCATAACTGTTATCAGATAAATACAGTTTATAGTTATAACTAACTAGTTATACAGAGTGGTAACTCAACACGGACATCTTGATCTTTAGAAAAAAAAGAAAATCTGAACCACAACAGTGACTTCTGAGCTAAACTTTACAGGAAAAAAACTGTAACAGTAGTAACAGACTGTAATAAATTATCTGAGCTTTTGAATATCCAGGGGATATTTCTCATCCTTAAGTTATGGGTGCTGTGTGTACAATGCATGTACTATGTACTGACAACATAAATATTAGGTTAGATCTTTTGTATAGCTCTGTTGTAATCGTCACAATAAATCATACTGACTCGGGCTCACTCATGGGCAATGAGCCGAGAATTAGAAGTTCTGAAATATTGAGGATGTGCAGGTGGCACAGAAAATCTGAATGTTATTTGCAATCATCGTTATAGGGAAAATAATGTAATAAATATAGGTTTAAAAGAATAGCAATTGATGTTGGCCCCTTTATTTCTCAGTTTGAGAGCTATTAATTAAAAGTCAATGTATGTGTACAGCTTCTAAAATGTAAACAGAAACAGATACCCTAGTACCCTTATATAACAGGGGACCTATCTGCTCATTTAATATTTCTCTGAATATTTAATTTACTATATAAGTCATTACACATTTACTGTTTTACTGTTTGTTTAGCATCCTTTAATCCAATTATTTTATACTTTGAAATACTACATTACAAAAATACATTTCTACAATAGTATAGCACTTACAGTTTATAGAGACTATAAATATCTATTTTTTAATATGTTACACCATATAATCACCCTATTACCTTCCTGGAAAGAATTAAACCACTCGTACAGATAGGTAATAAAAGTCCCAGAATATTAAGTAATAGATGAAAACTGTATTGCAACCACAACGATTTTTAAACACATTTCAGGTCAGCTGGCAAAGCCCAATAGGTGACAAAGCTGTCACTTTTCTAAAACTACTTTGACACTCACTGATACTTTTTTGCCAATAGGGGAGAGGAAATTCCAAAGCACAGTGCAATGTACTGCAGAAGGTAAAGCATTTATAGAAAGTAGCTAAGCCCGTTCATTACTGCAGAGGAAAAGATCAGAGTAACTTATGTGCATTGTTGTTAAACTTGGCTAAGCATGGTGGTGGGTTCTGGTTCTCGGTTGGCTCGGTCACTGATGGGTGGGCAAGGTAGACTCCTCTTTTTACATGTTGGCTTAAGGGAAGAGATGCATCCAACATTGGCCAGCATTAAATGAGCACAGAGAGGCATGCATTCACCACGTGCAGGCTTCAGATTTAAATTTAAGGAACCGGCAAATAGTCGGCAACTTAGATTGTTATATTTTACAATGTGCCACTAAACATTTATTGGACAGATTTAAAATTACTCCTATAGACCCAAATATATTGTCATAGGATGGGTGTAATAATCCCGGTACCAGATGTAAATGATAGATGCATGCCAAATGAGCAATGATCCCCTGTATTTTTTGAGGAATTCTTTAACCCAATGGTAATATATATGAAATTAATTATAAAAAAAAAAACTGGTATACACATATACTGGTTATAGACATATATGGCCCAATATATTGGGTCTGGCTTTCAGGTATACACATCCAATGTTGGTCAGTTGCTTGGTAAGGCTTCTACAGCCTAAGAGAATTTTCCTTTAATTTCCTATATTAAATACTTTTACATGTGTTCTCATAATATAGTATATTAAAAATGTTCAACATATTTGTATTTATAGGCACCTGCTCTGACCTATGTAACTGTACTTACACTATACTGTATGAGGAATAAGGAGCTGAAGCTAACAGACTTCACCTGCCATGGACACCCTATTCGGTGATGAGGTTGCTGTGACTTATAGGACAACTGGTATGTCAAGTCTAAAGCCTTTAGCCTTGTATAAAGCTACAAACTCTTTAAAGATGTACTGCAAAACATTTGTTAAAAAAGAAAGTTTTCAAATAGTTCCTAATGATGAAAACAACCACCAGTATTATTTATTGATATCTTGACTAAAATGTCAAACTTTAGACAGCACAGTAAAGTTATCACATATCCAATAAAAAGCAAACATCTCTGTTTCTGTACATGTATGGATACTTGGATATACATGTTTGTACCTCTTTTACATATGCAAATTTCACATGTTCTTCTAAGTGGTCTTTAATACAAGGTATATAACAAATAGTCTAATTACCTGGATAACCTGAGTTAAAGAGAAACTAGCTTAAGTTTAGCAGGAAAAGACAATGACAAGATGGCTTATTCTTTAGAAAAAAAATATTGAACTCATTCTGTAGCAAAAATAAATGCTTTAGTGAGCAAAGCAAAGATTTCTAATAAAACAATTAAAACTTATATTTGATACCACCTAAAACACTAAACTGATTTACTCAGCAAAATTACACTGATTATTTAGGAATGGCCTAAAGATACTTGTCTATATTATCAATGTAGTTAATAGCATTAACTTTAAGGATGCCATAGTCAAAGGTCTAGCAAAGGGAAACATGTCACATACAATTAAAGACTGTTTGGATTTTTCTCTAAACAATATAGCATGCAAATATATTTAATAGTGGGGTCATTTATCTAACGCTACTTGAACATGATGTCAGTTCTAATCTCATTAGTTTATATCTAACTTATAAATCCAATGTCGTGGATATCTCATCTCACAGAACCAGACTCTCAACACTGTGGGGACAATGCATGGTGAAAGCCACCGTTTTTTTTCTTAATCATTAACACACACATCAATAAGACAGCACATACACTGAAACTACAGTTTAAAGTAAATCTAAACACAATGGTGATACTCTCAAAACAATAAAGCAATTAAATGGGAGAATAAACAATTTCACAGTATCATTGTCACAAAACTTCTTCATTATTATACAGTATTAATAAGTACTTCATATCGAAATGTTTTATTTTGATAACATCCCTGAACACTATGTGCTGTACACTAGAAAAAAATCAGTTTCCTATGAAAATAGGCATTGCAGGACATTAAAATGGATTTAACAGGAACACTGTTTTGGCTCAAGAGCAACAATAATCTCCCTCCACTAGAGTTAGACCTGAACTGTGCGTATAGAGTAGTAGAGTTTAATAATCAAAACAGATTTAATGATCTCCTCCCTTGTTTCGACTAAGGCAGCTCAGCAGAATCATTTGAAATCTCTCAGGATGTCATTGAAGATGTTCAGGAACAGGTGAGCATGGTGTTCTTTGAAGACCAAGGTTGGCCTAAAGCGGATGGATCTATCACCAGAACCCCCTAGTACAACACCTGAGGGAACAAAATGGTCATTAGTACATTCTTGCTGTATGGAATATTCATATTGACATAAATAGTATTAAAAGAAACCTGTATGATGAATAGTAATAATGACATGACCATCGACAACACTTCCTTCTAAAAAGAAGGTTACCTGGTCAAACGGATCCATTGGCTTTAATACTCTCAGTCAACATTCTTTTCAAAAAACATTACTGGGCAGAAGAACGTAAAGCATTACTAAACCGAAATAAAAAAACCTTCCCATTTCCTTTCTCAGAGCCCCCAATTTCTCCAGCGCTGTCCTCAATTAGGTCCCGCGTTGTACTTGAGTCCGCCTTCGTCCTGGCATGGAGGAAGCGCCTGGTGGCGCCATCATCCTCCGTCTTCTTACGGCTACGTCACCCAATCTCGCACTGCGCAAGATCGGGTTTTGTAACCTGCTGTAAAAAGGGAAACAAAGCCCCTTCTGTGCATGGTCAAAATTAGGCATGTGCTGAAGGAGCAGGTCTGCGCTTCCATTCTGTCTTTATTTGTTAAATAGGGTTAAAAAAATTAATATAGATATTAGGGTTGCCCTTTTTGTAAAGTAAAAACTCTAGTGAATCTAGTGGTCCACTTTAGGTAGGGCTTGACAACAAACTACTTTGCTTACAATATGCTTTTAAATATAGCACTATTTCATTTCATATGAGATTGGAAATGTATAACTTGAGAATGTTGTCCGTTATCTAGTCTTTCCCCAGAGAAACATGTACCTGTATCTAACTGGCCTATACATTAAAGCAGAACTTTACTAAAAACAAAAAAATCACACTTACCTTTAATCCCTCAATGGCGCTGGTCCTTCCCAGGATCCGGTCCTGTGTCCTCCTGGAATTCCTCTTCTTTCCGGTGCCGCCATCTTCACTTTTCACTTTTGTCTTCTTCTTTGGTCCTCTTTCCTTGTCACCTGATCTCTCACTGCGCAGTTGTGAGATCGGTGATGTAGCTGCTGTGAAGGGGAAAAAAAAGATATCTGATCTCACTGCACATGCACGAGATCGGCATCTTTTTCCCCTAGGAGGTAAAATGCCCCTTCTGTGCATACCCGAGATCATGTTCAGAAGGAGCAGCCAGGGCCTACTGGGATGCATGACAAAGGTTGTCTACCCTTCAATGTAAAGTAAAAATGTTGAGTTTAGGTATTATGTGTCAAAATATGCTTTCATGTTAATGCAGAAAAACCATCTTTAATTCTGACAGTGTGATTGTAAAAATTTTTTTAAGGGCTATTATAAGAAAAAAAAAACACAACTGTAAAAGCCAAGTCATCCCTCATGTAAATTCCTATAGGTACACAAGTCAGCCTGTTTGGTGTGTACACATTCAAAAAACAATGACCGTGCTACACATATGCAGTATAACCATGCACACTGCAGGGAGAGCAATAATCCTCAGGCAGGAACTCTTCAATAAATCTGAACTGGTGAACTATAAAGGCTAAACATATTTAGAGCCTATTTACTTGGTGCAACCTAACCATAAAATTGGGTTTTGCAGGGTCTGATTTTTAACACACATATTAGGTTCTTATACTAAATGTATATTGTCTGGAATTATGCTATTTTACCTTTATTTCTTGCTTGTGATATTAACTTAACCCGGGTTGCATCATTTGGAGAGTCAAAAGCGCAGAACGTCCCTCTTCCTCTAGCTCTGCTCACCAGATGTGGATATCGGGACTGTAAGAAAAGGCATATACTTTTAATTATTTCACCTTTTGACATCAAAGCAGAAATATTTCAGTTAAAAAGAAGCAGTAAAATTTAATTGTTAATATTATCATTATACAATATTTATATAGCATCGACATATTTCGCAGCGCTGTACAAAGTTCATACTCATATAACTAGCTGTCCCACAGAGGAGCTCATAATCTAATGTCCCTACCATAGCCATATGTCTTTAATACAGTCTAAGGTCAACTTTGGGGGGAAGCCAATTAACCTAACTACATGTTTTTAGAATGTGGGAGGAAACCGGAGTACCCGGAGGAAACCCACACAAACACTGGGAGAACCTGCAAACTCCATGCAGTTAGTGTCCGAGATTCGAACCTGGGACCTAGCGCTGCAAAGGCCGGAGTGCTAACCAGTAAAGATGTTCTGTAGTACAGAGACAAAAAGCTCAAGTCATTTGAATAGTACTGATTGCCTGGCAGAGTAGAATAAAGTACAGACTTGCACTTTTCATATAGCGTTGGTAAGTGAACACTAGGGCACTACTTTAAGTGTAAGGTCACAAAGTAAGTCTATTCCATCATAGGCTCAGATGTACCAGTTTTAGCCCTTTACGGCTACTTCATAAAAAGAAGTGACCAGGATGTTAGTTTTAATGACGTTGGACACTATTAAAGTAGAGGATAATACCTAGTGATGATAAAGTGGTGAGAAGATGATTGCCACTTTATAAATATAGAAAGACGGAAAGCAAATGTGAAAAGTAGGGAAAATGGTGTTTTTTGTGTATAAAGTAATGGTCTGGAAAGAATTTTATTCATCCTCTTTACAGATATGCCTCAAAATGTATATATTTTCCATATCAATCAACATATACACTTAAGCTATAGTATGTATATATATAATTTCACCCAGCATTGCCTTAATTTAGTACACAGAAACTTGATATGAAAGTAGCTCTGTGATAAATTAGTTTTAGGGCCTTTTTTTTTTTTTTTTTTTTTTTTTTGGTACCCATATTTTTGTGTACCCTGTAGAAATGTTTACATCTTATAAACAATTGTTTTATTGTGTAGCCCTTAGTATAGCACTGCAATGTTCTTTTTACATGTGAACTATGGCACCAGCTTTAAAAGGAAAGTTAACAAAACTCAGGATTACCTGTATATCCAGAAGTCCATCTAGAAGAACTTTTCCAGCTTGGACTGCATTGTTTAGGAGATCTTCTCGCTTAATTACATTTAAAACTTCAGCCATCAGAAGTGTTTTGGAAGGGTCACCAAGCCAGGTGTTGAAAATTCGATAAGGCTTGCAAAAGATTAAAAAAAGAACAGGCATGATTACTGTGTGTACGGAAAGTAAAATAATGTGAAATAAAATGAAAAAGTCGAGAAATATAAAAGTGTTGCTGCAGCATTAGTGCACATACGTTTACTCTTCCCAAAGTAGAGAAGAGTTGTGCTGCACAGACTCTTAAAAACCTTCTATCTTGTTGGTTGGACAATCCCTATATTTGAATATAAGTCTCCAATGCCACATGCCACTTTGTAATACAAAAGAGATATTTTTTGTTTGAGGATATTTACCTCGAACTTTAAAGGCATCACATTCCAAGCTTTAAACATATACGTTTAAATCATTTCTTTATTAGAATTTTCGATAAAATCATTACATAATTCTAGACATAGATTTGTTTGAGCAGGACCTTAGGCAGAGGGAAGGATTTTGGTGTTGATCTGGGTATCCCAAAGAAGGGAAATACAATGTGGAGACATCTATAAGTAAGTTATTCATGGGTTATGGTAACAGATTACTGTAAAAAAAATTGTAAATTGTAATTTATGTATTCTGTGATTTTAGGCTATTTTGTTCCTGAAGAAGCAAATTTTAGTCCACGAAACGCGATGAACGCTTATTGTCTAAGGTCCTGCTCAAATAAATCTATGTCTAGCTAACTAAATCGCTACTTATCTGATCCGCGAGCGTCCCGCGCCATCCTTCTCTGCAATTGCTGTCTTCCTTCTTCCTCCGGCCGGCTTCTTCTGCACTTGATGAGGGGCGGGCGGGAAAGTCAAATCTATTTGTATTGCATTGAATACAAAATAAGTGTATTGAATGCAATACAGTGGACTTATATGTGTAAAAGCAGTACACTGTCTTTCACGAACATTTATTTTACAGTAGAATATTAAAGTATGGGTATATTACTTATTTTCTTAAAAAAAAAAAAAAAAAAAAAAAAATATTTAATTAATTTGTTATTTTGACATGATTAGTGTTAGTGTTTCAAACTTTTTCATACTCATACTACATTATTCAGTAAAATAAATTTTCGTGAAAAACAATGTACCGCTTTTAGACATAAATCTGGACAGAAATGAACTGCCCAGGAGGTTAAAGTCCCGAGGTAAATATCCTCAAACAAAAAATATCTTTCTCCTAAAAACCTTAAGAGTTTGTGCAGGTTCAAACCTGTTCCTGTACTGAGCGGTCCAGCATGGCTCCCGGTGGCTGGCACTTTATCGGGCGCTTAGTCATTCACATCACAGCTCTGGTTTTTAGAGAACCAGCATCTGCACATTGGACAGCTGGTAGTAGTAAGCAGTGCTGTACTGATCCCTGGAGCCATTGTTCATTCTTTTTAGGGCTGCCATGGATGAAAGCTACTTGTAGAGTCTTCTGCCAGGTCGCACTTCACTAGCATGATGAATCGGTAACCGCACTACAAGCTCATGACCAGTCTAAACATAGCCTTTATCTTTGCATTTTAAATAACACATTAAAGCTTTTGAAATCTGTAAGATAGTGGGAAGTCTTTTTTGAATACAGGAAAAATCGGAAAAATGTAACATATACATTTTGCAATTTTTACTTTTAACATTTAAACAGACACTTAAAGTATTTAATTTTAGCACTACCATCTATATAGTACAGTGGCCTCTGCATGTTTTAATAATTGTATCTTAATGAAGTTCCTGGTATGTATGATCACTAGCTCATAGTTGAAAGCAATCAAACACTAGGAAACAACTGTAGAGATATGCAGTAAGAGTATGGTGAATGTTGAGAATGGGATTCTGAAGCAATTTATAGTATATTTAACTCAGAAGCAGTTATTGTCTGAATACTTACTGCATCTGGACGGAGTTCCTCTTTATAGAAAAACCCTCCTGTCATCATTTTTTTACTAAAGGAAACAACATCAGCTGGATCGTCCAAACCCCAGTGTTCATGGGCCCAAAATTTTCCAGTTGCTCCTCCTCCAGTTTGGACCTCGTCCACTAAAAATGCACATCCATGCTGTAGAGGTTCAAACATAGATTTTAAAACACAGAAACTGAAGCAAACTTGAAATTCTCAAATTCACTAAAAGGTAAAATAAATAATTCTGGTATCAAATTTATTGTTATGTGAATAAATCAGGGCTTTGAAAGAAACTTGACCTATGGTTGGCCTGTATGTGTGCCCAGACCAATGTTTTCGGATATTTTTTTACCTTGGGGCAACCCCTTGATATAGTAATTATAGAAGTGGTTCCCTAAGGACCTGAAAGTTATTTCAGCAAATCACAGTACATCAGTGTGGTGGTTAGTGGGAAGAATGCCTTTATAAAGCACTGCCCAGTGGGAAGAATGCCACTCTTATAGAGAGCCAAAAAGATCATGGTTTGTCAGTTAATGTGACCTGAGAGTCACAAATTGATCATGGAACCCTCAGCAACCTTTGGATGAACCCTGGTTGAGAATCCATGGACCATTTACATATTCTTAAACAGTAATGTGCTTTAAAAACATGTCATACCAGAGTTATCTATGTGATGTTCGTTATTTCTTCTTAAAGATTACAACAAACACTCTAGAGTCAAGATACTGTCCATTAGCATAGGTATGATTAGATGTAAAGTTATTCCAAGTGGTATTGCTGCCGTTCACCATTTTCAACCAGCGTTGAATCACCCTGAATACCACTAAAATAAACTGTTGGGGGTAAAAGCCTTTTTTTCTTTTGCAGGCATTTGAAGGCAATGTTGTTTTTACAAAAAACTCTATGCAGAAAATCAGAACCTCTGAACTGCTCCCAAAAACCTAAACAAGATGTTTTCCATCTCCATTAAGTATGTAAAAGTTAGTGGAAAGTGTTTTAAAGAACAGCATATGACCCAGGATCTTTTATGACACGTGGCATTTTGGCAGCAGCTCAAAATTGCATATTAGTACTACCTTCTTACCATTTCTGGGCACATAAACATAAAAATTGGGTCTGAGAATAGTCGAAGCACCTGCCTGAAATCAGCCTTAGAAGCAGTTATATTAGGGAGCGGGCTAACTGCCAAGATCTTCCTTAAATAGAAAAATAGGAAAGATTCTAGTTACTTCTCTCTATTGCTTAGGTGTCAAACACTAGGCCCACGGGCCGAATCTGGCAGGCCCAGCCATTTTATGTGGCCTACGTTAGCTTCGCTGTGACTATCGTTGTTGCAGGAGCGAGAAGAGAAATCAGAGCCTGCTGCAGCCTGGAGCCTTCTGTGAGACAGCCCTGCACGATGAGCGGTTTCAGACCTCTCTGCAAGGGGGGCTGGGGGATGCTGGTGGGAGCCCAGGAGCGGAACCATGCTAACAGATATATTCATACATAACATTTCAGGCAAGAGGCGATAGAAGAGATAGGCCAGAGGCGAGGGGTCACCCTTTTTTTTGTTTAAAAATTTGTAGAAAAATACAGAAGAGCCCAAATAAAAGTAGTTGAAAGGCGAACATGACGGGGCGGGGAGGGGTAACAGAGGACCAGCAACGAGAGGGGTAAGTGGAGAAGGTTACGGTTTGGTACATTTAAGAAAAGGGCGAGGTTGAAGGTTTTAAAAGTGGGGAATGGAAGGGGACAAAACAACCCACCTACCCCAAGTGTTTGGAGGTGGTGGGATTCATGGGTGGGGTTATAGGGTAAGGTTGAGAAGGCTTGCAGTTGAAAAGGTCCTCGGGGGCAGTCCTGGAAAAAGTGGCATTCTTGGGTGTTGCAGAGTACCGCCTTAGGTATGGTGTCTCCAGTTGTGTAGTAGAAGCAGGCAGAGCTACAGGTGGTGAGGATGGTAGGGGCTGCTGGGCATATGGCAGCGTTCCCGAGCCGGTGAAGTGCGGCTAGGATTAAGGAGATGTTAGTCGCGGCCCCAAGAGGTTTGGTGACAAGAATGCCTTTGAGGACCTATAGCAAAAGTTGTTGGGCATTAGGGGTTAGGGAAGTTATGCTGGTAAGAATAATGAAGCATGTAATTGGATGTTATAATGTTAATATGAATATTAATGGTAAATATTCATGTTATGTATTGTTTACGGTTGTTTTTTGTAAAGAAAATAAACAGCTGCTACAGCCATTTAAACTGAAATTCGGTAGTCAGTGTTTTTTGGGGGAAAAAGGAAGCAGGGTGTGGTAATAAGGGCGGGGGAGGTGTGGCACTCGAAGTGGGTAAGCAAAGAGGGACCTCTGGTATTCCCAAGTCATGGTTGTATCATTTGTATGCACTGCCTTGAAGAATGATTGTTTAGTATGCTGGATTGTATACTTACTTTTGTAAACTATAATAAAAACTCATTGAAATAAAAAAAAGAAAAAAAAAATGTTGTCTACCCTTTTTTTGTAAAGTAACAATTCTGATGATAGATCCACTAATTTTTTTTTTTAACATAATATTATTAAAGAAAAGCGTTTTACAACCTTTCGTGAAATATCTCTTAGTTTCCTGAAGAAGTCATCAGATGCATGGTTATCCCCTCCTTCTGACTGGATTGGCTCTACAACAATTCCAGCCACAGTCTTTTTCTTTTTCCTGTATTTTACAATTAAGTCCTCCACCTATATAAATAAAAATACTGACCATCAGAATTTGTGTAGTTTTGGATTTTTCAACATCATCGACGTTATACTTTTTATTTTACAGATACAACATTTGATTTTAACATAAATTTCCAGCTGTAGGAAGTTAGGTTAAGAACAGAGCTGCATGAACAATTATAGGTAGCTCAGCTGTGCTACTAAAATCACTTGAGATTATTTGCCAAAAATAGAAATCCTTTGTTAGATGGAACAAAATGGTTCCATTTTATGTAAACTACACAAGGGACATATAGCAGCAATTCATTTTCCAGTTGTAAAATGACAAACTGACACTGCATGGTACTTGTAAGCTTACACCATCGGCAGACAAAATTGCCTGTGTGGGTCTAACCCTAAGTTAGTTACTGATCAACAAACTGGCTACTTCTCTGCAGTTGCAACTTGCACAGAGCATTTTCTAATTACAAATATTTATCAACAGCCAAAACATTTTTTTTTAGTTCTGGATAGAGTGCGGAAGGAATAAATTTAGGGGACTTTACTACTGTCTCATCTTGGTTCAGCTGTAAAGATTTCACTGGTGGAGTCGGGTAAAAAGTTTGTCTTCAGTGCAGAAAGTGCAGATATTCAAATAAAGTTATCTTTGGAATTAAAGCGGAGTCTTCACAAGCCATGCAGCCAAAATAAACACCTTTGGGCTCATAATATTATATTGATTGTACTAAAAATTTAATTATAATTTGTAATATTTTTAATATTTATAGAATTTAAGTGTTTTGTACAGGTTTTTATATTCTTTTTTTTTTTCTTTTAATGCAAGTCTGAAAATTCTTTTATTACCCAAACCTTTTCCAATATGACTGCTAGATGGGACTTTGAGGAAACTTGGGGGTTCTTGGTAGATGTGGTATGACTAGTTTTTTCAGAGAGCATTTTAAAGGAGAAGGGGCAGCTTTGATACACATGAAATTTAGCAATGCATTTTGGATACTAGTGTTTGTGGTTTTGTTAAAGGTAAATGTAACCTATTTTAGTAGCAGGAAGAACTTTCTGTAAATATTCATTGTGAAAATGCCAGGTTTGGGGTGATGCTATAACTTGGTAACCCCCAAATATCAGCTTCAATCATACATATAACCCAATTTACCTCTTCCAAACAGCGGGCCTCTTCGTCCTGGTTTTCCTTGGTAAACTGGTCCAATGGGTACTTTAGTTTTGGAAAAGGGGCAATAGGCCAGTCAAATGAAGGAATATCTAGCTTATGAATAGCTTTAGAATGTGTTGTTGCTAGACAACCTAAAACGTCAAAGTAAAATTATTAGTACGCAGTACAGAAGAAAACAATGTTTATACTGAACATAATATAACAACCCACTAATGATGATATCAATAATGATTACTGATAACAAAAGCATAACAATTACATAACAGCTCAGTGCTGGGCTTAGAGTCCAAGCACTGAAACTGGAATTCTTTCTGAATATATGAATTCAGAAAGAAATGTACAGCACCCTGGTAGTTCTTGAAACAACTATGATTTGCCTGCATTGTATAGAAAAAACAAAGAATAACTTTTCTTGTATTTGTAAAAGTCTTTATGTGGTATGTTCAAATGTCTGTGCACACATTTATATATTTTCAATGCATCCGCACCATGAAAATTCTGTTCTGTTAAATGTTTCATCTCAATATCTGTTTAAGTTCAACTGTACTCAAAATATTCTTTAACCTAGCTTTAGATAAAGTTAGTAAGGGACCCTGCTGGGCTGATATTAAAATCTGTTTTTCCAGAAGACAGAATTTATTTCACTTATTGTTGTGATGACAATATCTTGTAATGTAAATTTTCTAATACACTTACAGGTTCAGAGTTTAGGGCATAACACAGCAAAAATAGCAAGAATGTTGTGTTCTATGGTGATTCTGTAGAGGAATGCCATTTCCTATACATCATAATGTTTTGAATAAAAGAAAAGAAAAAAACAGGTTACCCTAAGACCAAAGGAATTTAATGGCACCCATTCGTTGGGATTAGGGTAACCCATTTTTTCTTTTATTTAAGACATAAAATAATGCCTACAACTAACATAATGAAGACAAGTATTTTGTGCCCTATGGTCTCCAAGAAACAAAAATTTGTGTCTGTTGCAAATATTCTCCTAATCATTACTTGGAGAACAAAAGAACTTTGGGTGTAATTTAAGTGAAGACAAGACTGCTATGGAAAAGGGGGAATGGTATACTCCAGTGGTTGCCAACCAGTGGTCCACGAGCAAATTTTGGTGGTCCACAGAAAAACTTGGACATTATTTGCATTTTTTATGTTTTATTAATATCACTGCAATCTGTACATGATAGGCAAATTCTGAGTTCAGATTTAGAATCAGCACACACAATATCATGTAAATCACATGTGGTGTGCAGTGTATTAAAACAAAAATAATATTCTAATAAATTCTTATATTCTGAATTACAATTCTCACCTTTATATTGCACTAAATTCACAAATTGTACTAGAGACAGAAAAACAAGGAAGGTGCAGCGTGACGTCAGTGTAGTGTTAAGTTGTATGAGGCAACCGTTACCGAGCTGTAAGCTTTAGTACTGTTTCGACTATTATCCGCGTATACTGATTCTCATCTGATTTATTTGATATGTTTTATTTTATTTGTTTTAATTCAATGCTCTTTTAGGTAAGTATGACCATAGCTGTGTATTTTTTTAGCTGGTATATTTAATGGCATCAAATATCTTGACTTTGATAACTATCATTTCTTGTTTGGTCTTAGATTTGAATGAAATAAACCCATAATGAGTGAGAAAAAGCAAATTAATATTTTGCATTTCTTTAGTAATACCAAAGATAATGTAACTAATGATAATAGTAACAATAGTAATACTTCACTTAACTGTGAGCTGATCAATGAATCAGAGCCTCCACAGTCCTTGTCAGCATTAGGAAGATCATTATTTTACAAATGTATTTATGTGCTCACGGATCATAGTAAAATTCCCCCTAACTTCCTTTTATAGTAAAGATGAACAGATGATGGAATAAGTTTCTGTTACAGTTATTTGTATATAAATTCATAATGCAGCCTCAAAAAACGAACTGAATAGTAACATATATATATATATTCAGAATAGAATGTAAATGAATTAATTATGTTTTGATAGGATACAAAGATAAAGTAATTCCCCAAGACAGAAAAGCAGATTGCAAGCACTATTGTTAGGCAGGATTTTATTGCAAGCGCTGTTTATAAAGCCTGAAAGTCACCTGGCAGATCAAATCAATAATCAGCGACAGAACAGTGGTTCTGGAAGCAAATAACTGCTTATCTACAGACAACAGGTTTGCTAGATTTAAGAATGCCATGGCTCCTCACAGCAGGATAGCTAACAAAAGCCCAGTGCTGATTACACATGGACATTCACAAACAAAACAGATACATGGGTTTGGGTATTGGGTACTTATTAATATATTTACTACAATTAGACAGTAAAGAGTCCATGCATATTGTGAAGGGTTAACAATTCATAATTTACTTTGTGCTTACCCATAGTTCTTCCATGAAAACCACCCATAAAAGACAAAATGCTGAAGTCAGGGCAACCTGGATACTAGATAAGAAAATAAAGCATTAATGTTGATTCCCATTTTATTGGGCATCACATAGAATAAATTACTTCAATACAAATAAAAAAAAATACATTTTTAGAGAATACAGTTTTAAAATGGAAGCTTGAGGTTGAGCAAGTGGATATCACATAATAAATTTATTTTAATTTAATTATTTTATTTTTATAATATAAATGTGCTCTATATTTATACAATAGTTTGAGTAACACAGCTGATCTAGGTAAAACTTTGAGAAAGTATCAGGAATGAGCAATTAATTCCAGTAAAACTATTTAGTTATTTATTAAAGTGATGCTAAATACATGTTTCTGCTTAAAAAGTGATGCTACGATTTCATAGGAATGCTGCAACTTATGGAAATCACACCTGGCATGTTAATATATAGCACGCATAAAGATGAACCATATGACACTGGCTAATGGTTTCAGCGAAAGAAAAGTGACCTATTTAAAGAAATAAATAAAAAATCTTTAAGGTACAACCTTATAATTGGTGACCTATTCCCCAGAAAATGTTAGTTGTCTGTTTTTAATTTGAATTGTTCTGAACTTTTCCGGGCCATCTAATGACTGTTTTGTATACTATTACTCCTAACTTACCCTTATCCATTTCAACAATCGCACATCCAACCTTGCCAATCCCAGCAGACAGTCAATGTCCTTTCCTTTTAAATCAGTTAACCTTTAGTGTGGTTTGATGTCATCACAATAATTTAGAAGTAAGTTACCTTTATTACATGCAATACCTTTATTACAGTGAGTAATCAATTTGTTAATTCCATCAAAAACAACCTAATACTTTATGCACACATATGCTTTGAAAATATGTCTTACCTTTTGCATGGTATTCATAATGTTTTGTATTATGCTTTATCACAGTATCTTGATCTCTCAAAAAACCCCTAAGAAAGCCCCCAGGGAGCAAAACGCGTCGGGTAACAAGCGATCAATTATATATTCTGTATATATCACTTGCACTATTGTTGTAATTGGAACCTGTGGAGAGGGCACATTCTAGCCCTACAAATATATGAGCCCAGCAAACCACTTGGCTGTACATATGTATGGTACTGTGTTATATATTGTATAATCAATTCAATAACATTTTTTTTTTAATTAATACCTTTCTACTCACCTGCCTTAAAAAGTCTATTCTATTCTCTATCCCCCTTTATTCTTATACTCTCAAACTATCTAGGCTTGGCAGTTATATAATTTTCCCTATAGTGAACTAATCCATCTTCTGGCACCAATAATGGTCCATTTACTTCATTACCGTCTAAGTTTTCAGGTAAACAATTAGGTTTCTGATCTACATGTTTGTTCCAGTTTTAATTTAATTTTAAGTATTAAAAACAGACAGTCAGAGAACCAGCCTTTCCGAGAGATGACAGCAATGACGGACCAAATAATTCTTAGCTCAGGTGGTAAACAGGAACACGGGCTCTTGCTTAAGTATTTCTAACCAGTCCGGTATATGAAAAGATATTCCATATT